>NC_134687.1:8773060-8988060 GCF_050947455.1 Rhinoderma darwinii
GTCTCCAGGCTGACAAGATATGTCACAGTGAGCTGCTGGAACCTCTCAGCAGACCCAAGCCCGTCTCCAGGCTGACAAGATACGTCACAGTCACAGCGGGCTGCTGGAACCTCTCAGCAGACCCAAGCCCGTCTCCAGGCTGACAAAATATGTCACAGTCACAGCGAGCTGCTGAAACCTCTCAGCAGACCCAAGCCCGTCTCCAGGCTGACAAGATATGTCACAGTCACAGCGAGCTGCTGAAACCTCTCAGCAGACCCAAGCCCGTCTCCAGGCTGACAAAATATGTCACAGTCACAGCGAGCTGCTGAAACCTCTCAGCAGACCCAAGCCCGTCTCCAGGCTGGCAAGATACATCACAGTCACAGCGGGCTGCTGAAACCTCTCAGCAGACCCAAGCCCGTCTCCAGGCTGACAAGATATGTCACAGTGAGCTGCGGGAACCTCTCAGCAGACCCAAGCCCGTCTCCAGGCTGACAAGATACGTCACAGTCACAGCGGGCTGCTGGAACCTCTCAGCAGACCCAAGCCCGTCTCCAGGCTGACAAAATATGTCACAGTCACAGCGAGCTGCTGAAACCTCTCAGCAGACCCAAGCCCGTCTCCAGGCTGACAAGATATGTCACAGTCACAGCGAGCTGCTGAAACCTCTCAGCAGACCCAAGCCCGTCTCCAGGCTGACAAAATATGTCACAGTCACAGCGAGCTGCTGAAACCTCTCAGCAGACCCAAGCCCGTCTCCAGGCTGACAAGATACGTCACAGTCACAGCGGGCTGCTGGAACCTCTCAGCAGACCCATGCACGTCTCCAGGCTGACAAGGTATGTCACAGTTACAGCGAGCTGCTGAAACCTCTCAGCAGACCCAAGCCCGTCTCCAGGCTGACAAGATACGTCACATTCATAGCGAGCTGCTGAAACCTCTCAGCAGACCCAAGCTCGTCTCCAGGCTGACAAGATACGTCACAGTCACAGCGAGCTGCTGAAACTCCCCAGCAGACTGAGGCATGACTGCAGTGTCAAAAGGGTCGAAGTGCACACCGTCAAAAAGGGTTGGCAGGTTGTGCACATGGCCGATGTTGAAATTGACAACAGATTTGTCGTCCCATATTCACCACTTCTGTATATATATATATATATATATATTGTAGATATACCCAAGGATGAGTCAAAAATTATCCTCACTCTGAATTTATTTTAATCAACTTTCAGAAAAGACAAAAACATCATATTTCAACCCAATTTCCCGCCTTCTGATACAGTTTGTCCATCTGTCAACAAACTTTCGTATTCCCACATAAACAACTGTTCTAGGCTGAACTGCGAGACATGAATGCACCGCTGTCTTCACCTCTTCATCAGACATGAATCTTCGTCCTCGTAGGGCTTCTTTCAGGGGAAAAAAACAGGTGATAGTCCGATGGGGCAAGATCAGGACTATGGGGAAGATGCTTTAACACCTCAAAACAAAGTTTTGGAGAGGGAGGTGTCCGGCTCCTTTTTCATGGCTGCCGCTTGTGCGACCTTCCTTGAACTTCTCCATCCATTCAAACACACTTCTTGGCGACAAAACACTTTCTGAATACTGGGCACAAAGTCTTCAATAAATATCGGCACTAGACGCACCCTCAGTCCACAAAAAAACAAATCACTGCACGCTGCTCTTCTCACGCTGCAAATCTCAAGTGGGGCAGCCATTGTTTCTCGCACCGCAGTCACAAATAAACAGACGCAACACATTCAAACCTGCACATCAGTGACTGGGGAGACAGCAAACTCGTACGGAAATCGGTAAGACAGTGCGGCCAACAGAAGTTTTATATAACCGGAGTGCGGATAATTTTTTACTCACCCTCGTGTGTATATATATATATATATATATATATATATATATATACACCGCGTTCCAAATTATTATGCAAATGTTATTTTTCACTGATTTTCCTAAATAGTCGATGCAAATGACAGTCCGTATAATCTTCCAGCATCAACTGTTGGAGTATAATGCAAATTTTATTGAACAAATCTCCTAATGATAACAGATTTTTTTTTAGAAGTAAAAAACTCAAAATGCTTCACATTATTATGCACAACAGAGATCAAAACATTTTACAGGTTGTAAAGGGACTAAAATGGTAATTTGTTGAGTTTGCAGCATCAGGAGGTCATATTTACAGAAATCAACTGCTCTTTCAATCAAAAAAAACTTAACAGGCCAAGTTACATGTTAACATAGGACCCCTTCTCTGATATCACCTTCACAATTCTTGCATCCATTGAATTTGTGAGTATTTGGACAGTTTCTTCTTGAATATCTTTGCAGGATGTCAGAATAGCCTCCCAGAGCTTCTGTTTTGATGTGAACTGCCTCCCACCCTCATAGATATTTTGCTTGAGGATGCTCCAAAGGTTCTCAGTAGGGTTGAGGTCAGGGGAACATGGGGGCCACACCATGAGTTTCTCTCCTTTTATGCCCATAGCAGCCAATGACACAGAGGTATTCTTTGCAGCATGAGATGGTGCATTGTCATGCATGAAGATAATTTTGCTACGGAAGGCATGGTTCTTCTTTTTGTACCACGGAAGAAAGTGGTCAGTCATAAACTCTACGTACTTTGCAGAGGTCATTTTCACACCGTCAGGGACCCTAAAGGGGCCTACCAGCTCTCTCCCCATGATTCCAGCCCAAAACATGACTCCGCCACCTCCTTGCTGACGTCGCAGCCTTGTTGGGACATGTTGGCCATTCACCAACCATCCACTACTCCATCCATCTGGACCATCCAGGGTTGCACGGCACTCATCAGTAAACAACACGGTTTGAAAATTAGTCTTCATGTATTTCTGAGCCCACTGCAACCGTTTCTGCTTGTGAGCATTGTTTAGGGGTGGCCGAATAATAGCTTTATGCACACTTGCAAACCTCTGGATGATCCTACTCCTTGACGTTCGTGGGACTCCAGAGGCACCAGCGGCAATGGAATTTTAGCAGTTGCTCTCCTAATCCTATTAATTTGTCTGGCAGAAACCTTCCTCATTATGCCTTTATCTGAACGAACCCATCTGTGCTCTGAATCAGCCACAAATCTTTTCACAGTACGATGATCACGCTTACGTTTTCTTGAAATATCCAATGTTTTCATACCTTGTCCAAGGTATTGCACTATTTC
Source organism: Rhinoderma darwinii (assembly GCF_050947455.1). Taxonomy (NCBI): domain Eukaryota; kingdom Metazoa; phylum Chordata; class Amphibia; order Anura; family Rhinodermatidae; genus Rhinoderma; species Rhinoderma darwinii. The sequence goes on from NC_134687.1 coordinate 8,776,230, forward strand.
ACGCTTTTCGGCAGCAGAGAGATCCTTTTTCTTTCTCATATTGCTTGAAACCTGTGGCCTGCTTAATAATGTGGAACGTCCTTCTTAAGTAGTTTTCCTTTGATTGGGCACACCTGGCAAACTAATTATCACAGGTGTCTAAGATTGATTACAATGATCCAAAGAGCCTTAAGACACAATACCAGCCATGAGTTTCATTGAAAAACTAATAATTAAATGTTTATGACACTTAAATCCAATGTGCATTATAATTTGGAACACGGTGTATGTAAATATATATATATATATATATATATATATATATATATATATATATACTTCTATGAAACAATGCAAGAGGTAACTGTAACTTTTGGTAACCCATCTTGACATGGACCAGTCAACTTGCACATTATGGGGCTCTACATGGTGATTGTTGAGGATGTCGGAAAGCTGGCATGAGCCATATATTAGTTTGGTGTCTTTTGGGTGAAACTTTCCCAGAACTTTCATACCATGAGCAGGAACTGGAATAATGAACCTTTGTTTCGACTGAAGCTGCAGAGCTGTGAATTTGCTTTTGATTCGACAGCCAACATCTACTTGCTGTTATTCTTCTAATGGCCAGAATCTAAGCCTCGGCTACGATTCCACTGGGCTTATGACTTTGACAAAGGGCGATTCTTTTTCCTTGTTTCAATAATATATAATCCATCCAGGGCTATGGGGGCTGTTAAACATATTGCCCTGGAATATTTTTTGGGAGGCTTCTAGAACTGACGGGCCCCAGGGAGACATCATTAACTCACTTTTCTGTAACAATGGCTGGGGCTGTGAACACTTCCAGTTACTGGAGATTTACAGACTGGACGAGCTTTCCTCGTGTGTTCTTTCCATATCCAGGGAAACTTTATAAAACTTGCAACACCTTCAAATAAAAACTTGTTTTTGACACTTAATGACTACCACATAAAGCCACCTTCCTCATAAGACATCCCACCATTGGCTCTCTGGTGTACGTATATTGAACATGCATTTAAAGGAAATTTCCACCAGAACACATTTATAACAAGTCAATGAGAGTGAGATCCGGCAAATAGAACTTCCAAAATCTTGAGCATTCCTCATTCTTGGTGGAGAGGGGTCATGCTTGATCCCTGTTCATTGAAATTAATGTGTTTTTTTTGTGGAAAAAATACCCCCATATGTCAATGACATCTCATAAAAGTGAGTGACGATGAAGTTGTAGAGTGATGTATCCCCATAACCAGGTAGATCTGCTGTTCATGACTTTCATATAGTTAGAAGACAAATCCTGTACAGCAGCCATATTTGTATGTACTAGCTTTTATGGAAATATAGTATATCCAACAGAAGAGGAAATCTCAAAAATGTATGTTTACTAATGTTTTATTTTATATTTTGGGGGCATATTCCTAAAAGATATGACAACGGAGGTGGTTATATTATCTTGAGCAAAAAAGTAGTGTTCAGTGCCCCTCACCTCTGGCACTTTTTATGGCCCCCTCAGCTTTTATGCCTGCTGGCCATTACACCCTTTGATGGCCATAATATAACATGTAATTACTCTTAGGTCTCCTTTATACTCCTCAGAAAAATGAATGGTAGTAAAAACGTAGATCCGAGTAATTAGCTCTTGTCCCAGCATCTGATGTTGATTACTTCTAGTCTACTTTTACTTCTCAAGACTCTTTTTGCACCTCCCGACAAGCTGGAAAGTAAATCCCCACTTACTGTGGTGTTAAATGCCACCATGGGAAATTCGGAAAGCTCTGTCTATTCATATTATTGGAAAGCCATCAGCGATCACTTCAAAATTTCATAAACTGTACAAACAAGACACCAAGGCGTCTTCCCATATTACTTACTTTATGTTCTTGCAATTTTATTTTGGAACTGGAGCCACCTATTCATGTAATGAAATTTTCCAATGAATCGTGCTGCAGACCAGAGTCACCGGAGACACAAAACCGAGCTAGAAGTCGACTGATGAAGTGATGATTGTCTGTTTATTGACAAGTGATCTAGCTTGCACAACGAGAGTTGGTAAGGGGAAACCTTTGGCGTTAGCCAATCTTCAGAAGCCATGATATTCAGCCAGGAAAAAAAAGTATACAAAAATAAACATGGTTATAATATAGCCCTAATACTTCTGAACACATATGATATCATTGGCATTTTATGATGTGAATCAATGTCCATGAGAGAAGAATGGGTCTACAAGCTTTTAGGAATACAAGTCTAGTCATATCATGTTGGGATACTTCTAGTCATAATTTTTATAGATATATACAGTAACTATGCACAAAAAGACCTCTCCTGAAGACCATCCCTTTGAGAAGACTGCCCCTTTGCTAGACGGATCTAGTCGCAACATTCAAAGGGACTGAAAAAACTGAACCTCTGATGTCAAATGGTTGATGTAATGACGGGGTAGGGAGACAGACAGGTGAGCCCTAATCTACACGCCACTCAGTCCCTGCCTACTTGTAATGACCCGCCCTAGGCGACGGGGTACAACTGGGCGACGGTCCCTACACTCAATAGGTGCACGACAGACAAACAGACAAGGGTACAAAGAAGCCAGGGAAATGGGGAAGCTGCCCACGGGGACACCGTGAGCAACAAGCGAAGTAAACGAGCCGAGTCAAACCAGGAGATGAGCGAGGTACAAAAACGCAGAGCAGAAGAGTGGTCAGTAAAGCCAAGGTCAATCACAAGCAGAGGATCAGTAGTTCAAGAAGCTGCAGAAGGGCCAGGAAACCAGCAGAGAAGAGTCACAAGCAAAGGAGGAACAGGAAAGGCAGATATAAATAGACAGAGGGCGGGAGCTAGCTCCGTCTGGCCAGGCTGTGATAGGCTCTCCCACTCCTAAGCCTGCCATCCTGAGTGGTGGAAGATGGAGTCAGTCTCACAGACATAGAAGCAGGTGCAGACTGATTAACTATGGGCGTCGACACAGAAGTTGTGTCTGACAGATCCCTTTTATGAGGGGCCACCGGACCCTTTCTAGGTGGATCTGGTTTATTGGGGAAACGAAGGTGGAACCTCCTGAGCAATACCCCAGCGTGAACATCCCGGGCAGGTACCCAAGTCCTCTCCTCAGGCCCGTATCCCCTCCAATGGACCAGGTACTGGAGGGAGCCTTGGACCATCCTGCTGTCCACAATCTTGGCCACCTCGAATTCTACCCCCTCAGGTTTCCTTGAGGGAGCCAAGGACGGGGAGCAGCGTTTAAGAAGGGAGGCATGGAACACGTCGTGTACTCGAAAAGACGGGGGCAACTCCAGTCGGAAGGAGACAGGGTTAAGGACTTCAATGACCTTGTATGGCCCTATAAACCGGGGAGCAAACTTCTTGGACGGGACTTTAAGGTGCACATTTTTTGACGATAGCCACACCAGATCCCCGACCACAAACAAGGGGTTAGCAGAACGTCTTCTATCTGCCTGAGTCTTTTGTATGCTCTGGGACGCCTCTAGGTTCTTCTGAACCTGGGCCCAGACTGTGCACAGTTCCCGATGAACGACATCTACCTCGGGATTGTTGGAACTACCAGGTGAAACGGAGGAGAACCGTGGATTAAACCCAAAATTACAGAAAAAGGGGGAGACCCCTGACGAGCTACTGACCCGGTTATTAAGGGAAAATTCGGCGAGGGTAATGAATGAGACCCAATCATATTGACAGTCAGAGATAAAACACCTTAAATATTGTTCTAGAGACTGGTTAGTCCTCTCAGTTTGGCCATTAGTTTCAGGATGCAAGGCAGAGGAGAAGGACAGATCAATCTCCAACATTTTACAGAAGGCTCTCCAAATCAATGAAACAAATTGTACCCCTCTATCAGAAACAATATTGACAGGGACCCCATGGAGACGCAGGATGTGTTTGACAAACAAGGTAGCTAACGTCTTAGCATTGGGTAGTTTCTTGAGGGGCACAAAATGGCACATCTTACTGAAGCGGTCTACTACAACCCACACCACCGACTTGCCTTGAGATGGAGGCAAATCGGTGATAAAATCCATGGAGATATGGGTCCAAGGTCTCTGGAGAATGGGCAAATAACATAGTAAGCCTGCTGGTCGGGACCTGGGAGTCTTGGACCTAGCACAAAATTCACAAGCGGCGACGTAGGCCTTATCGTCTTTAGGCAACCCAGGCCACCAATAGTTTCTGGCAATGAGATGCTTGGTACCCAGGATTCCTGGATGACCAGATAGTGCAGAGTCATGATTTTCCCTAAGTACCCTTAGCCGGAATTGCAGGGGAACAAACAGCTTGTTCTCAGGAAGGCTCCCGGGAGCAGAACCTTGATCAGTCGCAATTTCAGAGACTAAATCAGAATCAATAGCGGAAATGATTATACCTAGACGCAAAATACAAGCAGGATCTTCCTCCGAAGGAGGGCTGGCCATGAAGCTACGTGACAGTGCATCAGCCTTAACATTTTTAGACCCAGCCCTATAGGTAACCACAAAGTTGAATCTGGTAAAAAAATAACGCCCAACGAGCTTGTCTCGGGTTTAGCCTCCAGGCAGATTCTAGGAAAACCAGATTCTTGTGGTCAGTAAGGACCGTTACCTGGTGCCTAGCCCCCTCCAGGAAGTGGCGCCACTCTTCAAATGCCCATTTAATGGCTAAGAGTTCGCGGTTGCCAATATCATAGTTACTCTCAGTGGGTGAAAACTTCCTGGAGAAGTAGGCACAGGGACGGAGATGGGTGAGGGACCTGGTACCCTGGGACAAGACAGCCCCCACTCCCACCTCGGACGCGTCAACCTCCACGATAAATGGCTCCATTTGGTTGGGCTGAACCAGCACCGGGGCCGAGATAAAGCACTTCTTAAGGACCTCAAAAGCCTGGACAGCCTCAGGAGGCCAGTGGAGGAGATCAGCACCTTTGCTAGTGAGATCCGTAAGAGGCTTAGCGATGACCGAGAAGTTAGCAATAAACCTCCTGTAATAATTAGCGAACCCCAGAAAGCACTGTAACGCCTTCAGGGAGGCAGGTTGGACCCATTCCGCCACAGCCTGGACCTTGGCGGGGTCCATGCGGAATTCATGAGGAGTGAGGATTTGGCCCAAAAATGGTATCTCCTGCACCCCAACCACACATTTTTCGGTCTTCGCAAACAGTTTGTTTTCTCGAAGGACCTGGAGCACCTTCCTGACATGCTCAATGTGGGAGGACCAGTCCTTGGAAAACATAAGTATGTCATCAAGGTACACTACAATAAATACCCCCAGGTAGTCTCTTAAAATCTCATTTATGAAATTCTGGAAGACCGCGGGAGCATTACACAACCCAAAGGGCATGACGAGGTATTCGAAATGACCTTCGGGCGTGTTAAACGCAGTCTTCCACTCATCCCCCTCTTAGATGCGGATAAGGTTATACGCCCCCCGTAGATCAAACTTAGAGAACCAATGGGCCCCCTGAACCTGATTAAAGAGATCAGGAATCAGAGGAAGGGGATACTTGTTCCTTATAGTGACCTTATTCAGCTTCGGTAGTCAATGCATGGCCTAAGACCACCATCCTTCCTCCCTACGAAGAAGAAGCCAGCACCTACCGGAGAAGTAGAGGGGCGAATGTAACCCTTGGCCAGGCATTCCTGGATATACTCTCTCATGGCTTCACGTTCAGGACAAGAGAGATTAAATATCCTACCCTCAGGGAGCTTAGCTCCTGGTACCAAATTGATTGTGCAATCATATTCTCTATGAGGAGGTAACACCTCAGAGGCCTCCTTAGAGAAAACATCGGCGAAGTCCTGAACAAACTCTGGTAGCGTGTTCACCACCTCAGGGGGGGAAATAGAATTAACAGAAAAACATGACGTCAAGCATTCATTACCCCACTTGGTAAGGTCCCCAGTATTCCAGTCAAACGTGGGATTATGCAACTGCAACCAGGGAAGGCCTAAAACCAAATCGGACGATAATCCCTGCATCACCAGTACAGAGCACTGCTTCAAATGCATGGAGCCAACAAGGAGTTCAAAAACAGGGGTATGCTGTGTAAAATAACCATTAGCAAGAGGAGTGGAGTCGATACCCACTACCGGGACAGGTTTAAGCAAATCAATTAATGGCATAGCTAGAGACATAGCAAATTCCACAGACATAATATTAGCAGAAGACTCTGAATCCACGAAGGCACTGCCGGTAGCAGACCTATCACCAAAAGAGACCTGAAAGGGAAGCAAGATTTTATTACGTTTCATATTTACGGGAAATACCTGTGCGCCCAAGTGACCTCCCCGATGGTCACTTAGGCGCGGAAGTCCTTTCGGCTGCTTATTCTTACGCCTAGGACAGTTGTTCACTTGATGCTTATCATCCCCACAGTAGAAGCAGAGACCATTCTTCCTGCGGAACTCTCTACATTGTTGGGGGGACACGGAGGCCCCGAGTTGCATAGGTATCTCCAAGTCTTCCGTGGAAGAATGAAGCAACGGAACCTCGGGAGGCATCATGGGGGAGTCAGAGGAGAAAACACAAACACGTTCAAGTCGTCGTTCCCTGAGACGACTGTCAAGTCATACCGCTAAAGCCATAACCTGATCTAGGGAGTCAGAAGAGGGATAGCTAACTAGCAGGTCTTTCAGGGCGTTCAACAGACCCAATCTAAACTGGCACCTTAAGGCAGGGTCATTCCACCGAGAAGCTACGCACCACTTCCTAAAATCAGAACAATACTCCTCAACAGGTCTCTGACCCTGACGTAAGGTCACCAGCTGACTCTCGGCAAAGGCAGTCTTGTCAGTCTCGTCATAAATTAGCCCGAGAGCAGAAAAGAAAAGATCAACGGAGGAAAGTTCAGGGGTGTCAGGAGCCAAGGAGAAGGCCCATTCTTGGGGACCGTCCTGGAGCCGGGACATAATTATACCCACCCGCTGGCTCTCAGAACCAGAGGAGTGGGGCTTTAATCGAAAATAGAGCCTACAACTTTCCCGAAAGGAGAAAAACGTCTTCCGGTCCCCTGAGAACCGGTCGGGCAACTTGAGGTGGGGTTCAAGAGGTGAGGTGAGGGGCACTACCAGGGTAGCATCAGGCTGGTTGTCCCTCTGAGCCAGGGCCTGGACCTGTAGGGAGAGGCCCTGCATTTGCTGAGCCAGGGTCTCAAGGGGGTCCATAGTAGTGTCAGGGACCAGGGTAGACTAGGTATATGGGCTTGTGATTATGTAATTACGGGGTAGGAAGACAGACAGGTAAGCCCTAATCTACCCGCCACTCAGTCCCTGCCTACTTGCAACGACCCAGGCGACGGGGTACAACTGTGCGACGGTCCCTACACTCAATAGGTGCACGACAGACAAACAGACAAGGGTACAAAGAAGCCAGGGAAATGGGGAAGCTGCCCACGGGGACACCGTGAGCAACAAGCGAAGTGAACGAGCCGAGTCAAACCAGGAGATGAGCGAGGTACAAAAACGCAGAGCAGAAGAGTGGTCAGTAAAGCCAAGGTCAATCACAAGCAGAGGATCAGTAGTTCAAGAAGCTGCAGAAGGGCCAGGAAACCAGCAGAGAAGAGTCACAAGCAAAGGAGGAACAGGAAAGGCAGATATAAATAGACAGAGGGCGGGAGCTAGCTCCGTCTGGCCAGGCTGTGATAGGCTCTCCCACTCCTAAGCCTGCCATCCTGGGTGGTGGAAGATGGAGTCAGTCTCACAGACATAGAAGCAGGTGCAGACTGATTAACTATGGGCGTCGACAAAGAAGTTGTGTCTGGCAGATCCTTTACAGTTGAGTTCCCAGAAGACCCGACTTACTCTATCTTTGGTGAGTTAAACCAGGTTCACCCTTTGTTAGTTTGTACAATTATTTAGTGATCTCTACTTATCCCGATGCTATTTAGTATCATTTACTCTGATTAACAAAATATTTAAAAAAAAAATTCATTTGATGGTAGTAAAAGTTGTATTTTTATAGGATTTCCTTCAGTGATTAGTGATTATTCGTAATTCCTTTTCATTATTATGTGTCTTGTGATTCTGATTGCATGTGAGAAATTCAGGAAACAATTTAAGGTAACAAACAACAAGGACAAAAAATAAGGACACAGAATATCTAACTAGTATAGATAACCCATTACACGGGTTTGCTAGCAAAAGGAATGATGATAAGTTATTTTAAAAAAATATTAAAAGAAAATATAAGTGAAGCGTCTTCAGGATTTTATTAGCCTCTTTTGGGCATTTATTAGCCTCTTCTGGTTTTTCCCCCTCTTCACCACCTCTGGCTTTCCCCTCCTCCTGCTCTTATCCACCACTCGACCACTCCCACCACTCCTACTCGAATATCCACCACTTGACCACTCCTACTCGAATATCCTACGCTTCAACTCGAATAGCCACCACTCGTCCACTCCCACCCGAAAATCCTACGCTCCAACTCGATTGTCCACCACTCCCACTCGAAAATCCTACGCTTCATCTCTATTGTCCACCCCATCCAGTAATTCTTACCTGTTGTTGTTGCTTCTATCGTCAAAATGAAATAATAATAAGGAATTGGAAAGAAGGAGAGAAATTAGATTTGGTTCGTATCATAGAGTTTGGTTGAATTTGGTAAGAGAGAGAAAAGCAGCTGAGTAAAAAAAACTCAACTGTGCCTCGGACACCACGTCATCACCCAATATATATATGATAATTGGCAAGAGAGATCAGTAGAACCAGGATTAAAATAGAGCATTGAGCTTAATGATTTGGCTGCTGACCAAGCTCCCTGGACTGCCTGCTGTTTGGGTAGGGATCCAAAGGTTCCTATTGGCTTGGTGGCCCGGTGCTTGGGGCATGAACCGTACAGCATGCATGACGTCGTTGTTTCTAGGATCAGTGCGATGGTGCTCGGGGCAAACGACCACCGCTACAGTGAGACTAGGTGATTATGTGACACCTAATCTAACTATACACCTTGACAGATCACAATCAAATGGGATACACATTTACTTAACATAGTTTCCAAATGGTACAATAGTTTAGCAGTTTTTGCCAAGTCATTCATTCTTTGTGCTAACTAAAGATTGGTTTGTACATTGTACTCTATGGTTTGGTGATTCAGAGGATGAAGAACCTGCAAAGCAGTTGGATCGATTAACTCTAAAAGGATCCCAGTGGCAAAAATCCACAGAGTGATCTTCATTCCTCCATATTATATTTAGTAGAGGTATTTTTTTTTTTGCATCAATCCCACACCTGAGTCTGTTGAGATAGGTCTTGACTTGCCTAAGTAGAGTCATGTGTTATTGAACATTCTACTTATCCCTTCTTTTCCCACCCCTACCTCTGAGAAAAAGACACGTGACAACCGAGGTTGGATGTGAAATGGCCACAGCAGCCGTTTATGAATTTACATAGTTTTATAAAATGCAATTTTGATCCGAAACATTCGGATAACTAATTAGGAATCCAACCAGAAAATTCCTCCTATAATTCACATGACCCAACATGGGTCAGAATCATAAATAACAATTAACATTAACATTAATCCGAGCAGGGGAAATCCTTGAAGCCATTTTTAGATATGCTTTACCTCGAGTTAGCCATCTGCAACCACCACCAACAAATTACCTCCAGCCGTAAACCAGCTCGGAGGCACCGCTCACCTCTGCAGATTGCTCCAACCACCAGAAGACCACTTCAAAGGGATAACACCCTATGAAGTCTTCAAACCATGTACCTTTTTTGGGGGACGCATACCCCCGATGCGACCCCCCCACCATTTCGTACTGACCGACCTCAAGGACTCCCCCCGCCAGCTGCTATGACACCTGGACCTGCTCCAAATGAAAAAATAAAACAGCACGTTAAATAAGCATACGATAAAACAAAACAATCATAGACAAACGCACACAAAGAACAACACAAGGGACACAACCAAATAAAGGGCGGGAGTGTGGGAGCTTGTAACTTTTGTGTTTTCTTCCTCCCGCTGCTTCCGGCTCAATGCCGAAAACAGCGGGAAGACTGGTAACGTCCCCTGACTCCTCCCTACCCCTCTTCTACCTACCCCTGCTACTCCCTCCATCTCCCTCTTGATTAACCCTTTCCCTACTAGGTCCTGTCATGGAGGCTTCCCTCTGAAGCCCTGCGTGCTGCGTCCAGCCTCTTCTTGACTTGCCTAAGTAGAGTCGTGTGTTATTGAACATTCTACTTATCCCTTCTTTTCCCACCCCCACCTCTGAGAAAAAGACACGTGACAACCGAGGTTGGATGTGAAATGGCCACAGCAGCCGTTTATTAATTTACATAGTTTTATAAAATGCAATTTTGATCCGAAACATTCGGATAACTAATTAGGAATCCAACCAGAGAATTCCTCCTATAATTCACATGACCCAACATGGGTCAGAATCATAAATAACAATTAACATTAACATTAATCCGAGCAGGGGAAGTCCTTGAAGCCATTTTTAGAAATGCTTTACCTCGAGTTAGCCATCTGCAACCACCACCAACAAATTACCTCCAGCCGTAAACCAGCTCGGAGGCACCGCTCACCTCTGCAGATTGCTCCAACCACCAGAAGACCACTTCAAAGGGATAACACCCTATGAAGTCTTCAAACCATGTAACTTTTTTGGGGGACGCATACCCCCGATGCGACCCCCCCACCATTTCGTACTGACCGACCTCAAGGACTCCCCCCGCCACAGCGAAACAGGCCTTGACCACCTTAAGCCTGTGAGTTCCGCCACACCAGCACCGCCCTTTCAATTCCTTCTGCTAGCGCCAGGCTCCCCAAATCAATCCCAACCTCGGTCAGATGCACCCCATCACTCCTCCAGTAATTCCCTACTCCTGACTCCAAATCCCTGTGCCGCACACAAATGCCCCAATTCTTGGCCACAAAACGGGACACCGCCCGATTTACTTTAATGCGAGCCTTATTGACCCTTTCCACCGACCGAGCCAGCCGCCAATGCTTCCTTGGAACAATGTCAGACCAAACTATCACTAGTCGGAATAAGATGCCCACAAACACAACATATCATGTTTGATATCCCGCACCAACTCCCAAAAAGGGCGAACCCCCAAATCATTTCCCCCCACGTGCAATACCAGGACTTCCGGAACCCTATCCAGCCGAGAGTATGTCTGAAACTCTGCTAAAACCCGGCTCCACAACATACCTCTAAATCCCAGCCAATGCAAAACCGCGTCCTGCCGCGGAATGCGCAGCTGGCGGCTGTCAGGGCGGACGTCCGCCCTCAAAGCCCCCCAATGCACGTAAGAGTGGCCCAACAACCACACAAGACACGGGAGCTGATCTGAAACGGAAAAGAAAATTAAATACAAGCACACACGCTTTTAACACCAAATAACAACATGACTCATAACAAATGAGGGCGCACGTAGGACCTAAACCTGTTGGACTCTCAACGGCCAATGCGCCGCACCCCCTCGTTGTCCAACCCCCAGCGCCCCGCCTCGGTTGCTGCGCCAATCCTAAGGGCCCGCAGCGACTCCGACCGCCGCCAAGCATTTTTTAAATACTGCGCCAAATTGATATCTGGACAAAAATGACCCATCCTCGTGACATAGCAACGGCAACTCGGGCGACCCAACCTGTGGTTTAAAAGCACGCATACAAGCAACCGGACACATCGCCGATCCCGGGAGGGCAAACAAAACTATGCGCTTTCCTTTGCCCATTTGGTCAGTTTTTGACCGCCGCAACCATACCTCGAGTCTATCCCCATATAGACCCACCTCCTCCAGTCTCAACCCCCCTGCCCGCTTGGTACTAGGTGAAACCAGCTCGCCAATTCTAAGAGCACCAAAAAACGCTAAGGAAAATGCTAACTGAAATAACTCAACCTCGGACGAAGAACGACAGACAGACACTAGCGATACGCCCAAAGAAACGAGGAGAGCAAAAGACACGGGCCGTCTACAATCTGCTTCGACCCTACCTCGATGCAGACCCTTTAAAGCTTGTCCTACTAAAAATTCCTTAGACACATCCCGAAAGCCCCGCAACTTAAAACCAAAAGCCAACGCAGAAACGAAACGATTGACCTTCGCCAACGAAAACCCCGCCTCCCAAGCGTCCCCCAACCAATACAAAAGTGCCACCAACCTGTCTTGATCCGTGCTGACGTTACCCAACTCTCTTACCCACTCCTCCCACTGCTTCCAACAAGCAGAATAAGCACTCCATGTCGTACGTGCCAATGACCTTTCGACCAATCGCACTACGGGACCGAAACCAGATCCCAGAGATGTTCCGGACAAGCCAAACCGAGATGCTCCGCTCCCGGTGCCAATTGACGAAATCGATCCCACTGCGAGCGAGAAAGAGCATCAGCGATACAATTCCGTACCCCCGGCACATGCACCGCCACCACCCACGCGTTCAAAGACAAACACACCAAAACTAAATGTCGCAACAACTGAACTACCGGAGGAGAGGATGCGGTGATGTTATTAATGGCCAGCACCACCCCCATGTTGTCGCAGTAAAAACGGACCTTCTTATCCCTGAGCCTGTCCCCCCAAATGGTTGCCGCAACCACGATAGGGAACAGCTCGAGCAGGGCCAGATTCCGCGTGAGTCCACTGGACACCCAGCTAGCCGGCCAGTTACCTGCACACCAAGGACCACCCCTGTACGCACCGAACCCACCTGCCCCAGCCGCATCCGTAAACAAATTTAAGTCACTCGTATCCTGCGCTGGAGCCATCCATAGAGAGCGACCATTATACTGACCAAGAAAATCATCCCAAACCTGCAGATCAGCCCGATGCTCTTCCCTGAGCCGCACAAAGTGATGTGGCGCACGAACCCCCGCCGTCGCTGCCGCCAAACGTCTACTAAAGACCCTCCCCATCGGCATAATCCGGCAAGCGAAATTCAACTTCCCCAGCAGAGACTGGAGATCGCGCAACGTCATTTTCTTCAACCTATAAGCCCGCCGTACCTCCTGACTCAATGACCCTAGTTTATCCGCAGGAAGTCGACACTCCATTGCCACGGAATCAATTTCAATTCCCAAAAAACAAATGGTAGATACCGGGCCCTCAGTCTTTTTTGGCACCAAGGGGATCCCAAAATCATTCGCAACCTTCTGCAATGAATGCAGCAAATTACCGCAAATAGGCGAACCCCCCGGGCCGACGCACAAAAAATCATCCAGGTAATGTATCAAAGAGTCGACCCCGGCTACGCCCTTCGTCACCCATTCCACGAAGCTACTAAATGCCTCGAAATACGCGCAAGAAAGGGAACACCCCATCGGAAGACACCTATCCACATAAAAAGCCCCATTCCAAAAACAACCCAACAACCGTTGGCTCTCTGGATGAACCGGCAACAACCGGAAAGCCGCCTCAATGTCGGTTTTTGCTAACAGCGCGCCGGGCCCCACAGCGCGAACTAGCCCCACCGCCTTGTCGAATGATGTGTACACTACGGAGCACAACTCATGATCAATCCCATCATTCACCGACGAGCCCTTGGGAAAAGATAAATGCTGAATTAAACGAAAATTTTTTGGGGCTCTCGCTTTGGCACAATACCCAATGGGGACACCACTAAATCCTTTATTGGCGGATCAACAAAAGGCCCCGCCATGAGACCCAACGAAACTTCTTTAAACAGTTTTTCCGACACGATCTCGGCATGCAAGTAAGCCGACTTAAGATTGTGCCACGTCGCCGGAACCTCATAAGGAGGCGGAGGAATAATGAAACCAACACGAAAACCTTCATAAATTAACTTGGCCGCAACCCTATCTGGATACTCATTTAGATACAGGACAATCCTTTCCACCCTCACCGGCGACAACCCCTTGACCAGCCGAGGAGGAGTGGTTCCCTGACCGCTTCTTCCGCATACACTTGGCAGCCCCGTGGGATGAACCATTACATTCTGAACACACGTGCTTGAACTTACATGTGGCCCCAAACTTACACTGGCCATCATTAAATTGCCAGCAGAATCCCAGTTTTGCCCCTGAACCTTGCCCGGCCTGGCTAGACTGACCTCCTTGGCCAACGCTCCCGGGAAAGGACTGCTTCACCGGAGCCGTCATCCTCAACCAAAGCGCAATATCATTCTGGTCCCACCGAATCGCCGGCCGAACCGCCTTTCGCTGTCGGAATTGCTCATCGTACCTTAACCACGCCTGACCCCCGTATGCCCTATGAGCCTCCCCAATGGCATCAAAATAGCAAAACAACGCCGAGCAATTTTCAGGCGCCTTCTCTCTGATCACGCTGGCTAAAATGGCAAACACTTGCGACCAATTGACGAACGTCTGCGGGATAAGCCTATACCGCCGACGTTCCTCTTCCTCCTTCTTACTCTCGTCCCGCTTGCCTTTATGCAAATTGAATTTTGCAAGCGGCAGAAGAGAAAAAATCTCCACATACTCGTCCTTCCAGATCCGCTCGCGGACCTCCTGTTTTAGGTGTGCCCCTAACGGACCCTCGAAGCATACATACACCTCGCCACGAGCACGATCATCAAGTCGCACCCGATCGCCCTCTTTTTGTGCCTCGGTCTGCACGGATACCGCGACCGCCTCCTTAGACGCCGCCAACCCTTCCACAATCCCGGGACGCGACTGTAACGATCCAACCTCACGGGGACCTTCCCAAACTACCGCCGGGGACCCTGCCTTAACTACCGGTGCCGCCGCCCTATCTAAGCGCCCGACCAACTCCCGCAAGCAACCCACTAAATCCGCTAAGCCAACGCCGTCGCGCCCGACCGCGCCGCTACCGGCAGCCGATGCCACGCTTGCTGCCCCCCCACCGACACCCGACATAAAAATCGCTGGATACGGCAAAGAAGGAGTTACGCACTCACCGGGCTGCCCAGGCGCTGTGTTCCCGTCAGCCGGACAATCCTGACCTCGCCAAAAATCGTCCAATTCGCCATCCTCCAGATCCTCTCTTTCGCTGACGACTGGCCATCCCACCGACTTCTCCTACACGGGGACAACGACATGCTGACAGATGGGCCGGCCACCTGCCGCCCGACCGCAGGGACCCAGACTTCCGACCAGACCTGTTGCCTCGTCGCCGCTGATGATCTAGGCGTCCTCCTTGAAGGTCTTGAGGAAGCCTGCCCCCTGGCCGGAACATCACCATGCGGGGCGGCCGTAGGCTGTTCTCTGGATCTTGCGTCCGATGGAGGAGGGGTGACAGGGAGCCCGGCCTGCGACCCCCTGTGTACCGCCGGACCTCGTCGCGGCTGGGGATTCCTGCCAGGACGCAGGGCCTGGGAAGAGGAGGCCCTCCCAGCTGCCTGGCCTGCAGCATCCTTTGAAGGGCTCCCCCTGCGACGCCGTGTCTGCGGGACCACCTCCGGGCTGAGGCGTTCTGGAGGGCGGGACCACCGGGAGCGACGGGGAGACCCGGTCTGAGCCACCGCCGCCCCTGACGACGCTCTCTGCTTCATGCGAGCAGGAGCACGGGTTGCCAACTCCCCCCCCGCCGCCCCAGTACTAGCACTCGGGAGGGGGCCGGGGGAGGGGAGCCTGTCCCCCTGAGCTACTGACCCTGAGCGCCGGGCCTGGCGTGGAGGCGAGTCAGCCTCCGGGATCCTGGACAGTGCAGCCACGGTCTCGTCCAACCACCCGGGACCGTGGAATGCAGCTGCCGCACGCAGCTGTTCAAGCATGCCGACCTCCGACATGGCAGGTAAGCACGGAGCGGGGCAGCAGAGGGAGCTTGTAACTTTTGTGTGTTCTTCCTCCCGCTGCTTCCGGCTCAATGCCGAAAACAGCGGGAAGACTGGTAACGTCCCCTGACTCCTCCCTACCCCTCTTCTACCTCCCCCTGCTACTCCCTCCATCTCCCTCTTGATTAACCCTTTCCCTACTAGGTCCTGTCATGGAGGCTTCCCTCTGAAGCCCTGCGTGCTGCGTCCAGCCTCTTCTATATCGACTTTGCAGAGTTAGACATTGCAATTGTCCAAATTTTTAGGAAAGTCTTCAAGTACATTCTCAAATTGCCAATCAAATTGATGTCTGGAAAATGATTTGGCCCAAATAGGACATCAACTTTTTTATGTTTGAGATCCTTATCTTGTTGGAATAAAAATTTCACATTTCTCTTGTGGACTGCAGCAGGTTTTCTTCCAGTATTTCCTTGTATTTTGCTATATTATTTTACTCTCTTCCATGAAAAGCCTTTTAAGTCTTGTTGCAAAGAAGTCTATAGAACAATTGTGGCAAGACAATTCTTATGGTGGCGGCAGTATTTTTTGGTCATGTGCCATGTTCTACTGCAGTGAAGGGATTGAGGATTTGCAGTGAGCTCTGCTGACCCTTTTTTCTGCTGATTGGTGTGAGTTTCTGAGGTGGAACTCACATTCAATATTAATGGCGTATTCTAAGGATACGTTATCAATCTAAATTCCAGGAAAACTAAAATAAAGTCCAAGGTAGTGAAAACAGCACTAAAATATCAACCTATATTTCAAAGATTTGCTGACTTTAGAGCCAATATTATTCATCGGAGGAGCTCCATTTTGACATCTTGTATAAATGTAGATATTTTTGCTTTAGTGTATTTATAAGGACCTTGATTAAATATTGTAATAATAATAAAAATAATACCATATAGACGTCTTAAAGGTAAAGCAGTAGAGCAGTTTATTTTGGCTACTTGAGTCTCATCCCATAGGACGTCTTCTCTTTAGCATTAAACTCTTGTGTCTCCATAGGTGGTCCCAAAACAAGTCTCCACTTTGGTGGCACTGGATTATCAGCCACATGTTCATGTCACAAGGCCAAATCTAGAAAACCGCTCATCCTTTAATAAAATCTCTTTGGACATAGCGGGAACATTGATGTGGGGAGAAGGCTGCTGGCGGCTGTTCCGGATCACCTGGACCACATTAAAGGAAGGCAGATGATTGTCTTTATGGAAGGAACATCTTAAACATTTTAAATAGAAGAATGTTATGTGTAAGATTATTACAATAGCACACATTAAGACACAACAAGAACATCTGTTTTTTCCATACCTTCCTTATGTTGCTGCTCCTTCTATTCCCTATAAAGTCCCAGACTGTAGATATATTTAGTATTTCTGCTTAAAGCTCAATCATGGTTCAGTTTGGCTCAATGTTTTTGGCAATGCTACATTCTTAAGATACACTTTATAGCCAAAACTATGTGGACACCTGACCATCACACGTATATATGAGCTTGTTGGACATCCCATTCCAAAACCATGGCCGTTAATATGGAGCTGGGCCCCTTCTTGGGAAGGCTTTCCAAAATATTTTGTTACTTATGCCTATTTATCCAGAAGAGCATTTGGGAGGTCAGACACTGATATTGAGGAGAAGTTCTGCCTCGCAATCATGGCTCCAATTCATCCCAAAGGTTTTGGATGAGGTTGAGGTCAGGGCTCTCAGTTGAGTTCCTCCTCACCAAACTCCTCACCCAATGTCTTTATGGAGCTTGTTGTGTGTACAGGGACAAGGTCATGCTTGGAACAGGAAAGGTCCATTCCCTAGAGCAGTGGTTTCCAACCTGTGGCTCTCCAGCTGTCGCAAAACTACAACTCCCAAGTATTCCCTGATTTCTGGATGCTATAAGGGCATGCTGGAAGTTACATTGACTATAGAGAACTTTATCAAATAACTGTGAAGAATCGTTATCCTCTTCCACTTGTTCCAGAATTACATGATAACGTACAGTCAGCTAAGATCTTTACTAAACTTCATCTGCGAGGGGCCTACAGTCTTGTCCACACACGACCCAGGGATGGGTCATGACACAAATTTTCAATACCCCAACTAGATTTCAGCACTTTATCAATGATGTCTTCAGGGATCATCTCAATAGCGAGCAAGGCTTCTCAGTGTTTTTGAAGAGAGGGAGCTCCCTCTGATCCCACCGGCACCCGGCGATAAGATCGCCGGTGGCTGGTATCTTCTATGGCAGCCGGGGGCCTAATAAAGGCCCTCCAGGTCTACCTCTAGTTATGCCTGCTAGGCTATGCCAGAGGCATCACCTAGTAGATGTCTGTCAGTTTCAAGCGGACAGGCAATAATACACTGCAATACAAAAGTATTGCAGTGTATTATAAAAGCAATTGGAGGATCGCATAGTGAAGTCCCCTAGTGGGACTAGTAAAAAAGTGAAAAAAAAAAGTTTTGTAAAGTAAACAAAAAAGTGGAAAAAAATATGAAAAACCCACTTTTCCCCCTTACAAATTGCTTTATTATTAAAAAACAAAATAAAGTACAAAAGTTACACATATTTGGTATCACCACATTCATAACGACCCCGACTATAAAGCTATTACATTATTTAATCCACACGGTGAACGTCGTAAAACATATTTTAAAAAATAATGCAAAGATTGCTGTTTTCTGTGAATCCTGCCTTACAAAAAATGTGCTAAAAAGTGATCAAAAAGTCGCATCTACTCCAAAATGGTACCAATAAAAACTACAAGTCGTCCCGCAAAGAAAAAGCCCTCATACAACCGCATCAGCGGAAAAAATAAAAAAATTATGGCTCTTCAAATATGGAGACACAAAAACAAATAATTTTGAAAAAAAAGTGTTTTTACTGTGTAAAAGTAGTAAAACATACAAAAACTATACAAATTTGATATCGTTGCAATCGCAACAACCCGCTGAATAAAGTTATTGTGTTATTTATACCACACGGTAAACGGCGTCAATTTAGAATGCAAAAAAGTGTGGCGAAATTGCTATTTTTTTTATATTCCCCCCCAAAAAACAAGTTAATAAAAGGTAATAAATAAATTGTATGTACCCCAAAATGGTGCTATTAAACATTACAACTTGTCCTGCAAAAAATAAGACCTTATACAGCGATGTCGACACAAAAATAAAAAAGTTATAGCTCTTGGAATGAGACAAAAAAAAGTAAATATAGCCTGGTCATTAAGGCCTAAAATAGGATGGTCACTAAGGGGTTAAAGGGGATTTCCCATGAGGAACATTTATGACATATCCACAGAATATGTCATAAATGTCAGATAGATGCGGGGGCCCACCTCAGGGACCCGCACCTATCTCTAGAACGGGGTCCGCTAAACCCCATTTTAGCTTTTTGTGCTCACGCCGCCTCCCGGCCACTTACTGATTACATGGTCGGAAGATGGTCGGGAGTCACGGAAAAAGAGTATCAGAGCGAGTTATGCTGTTTCCTTAACTCCCGACCATGCAATCAGAAGTGACCGGGAGGCAGCGTGAGCACAAAAAGCTAGAATGGGGTTTAGCGGACCCCGTTCTAGAGATAGGTGCGGGTCCCTGAGGTGGGACCTGCATCTATCTGACATTTATGACACATCCTGTGGATTTGTCATAAATGTCTCTGATGGGAAAACCACTTTAAATGGGCTGGCCGGTTTTGAAAACTCATATTTATATACCTTATTAGGGAATTCTGAGTAAATAGAGGGGGGTCCTCTGTTCAGGATCCTCAACTCTTAGCCAAAATGAAGAGCGGTTACAAAGAACGTCTCTCGCTCTGGAGGACCTGTCCTGCATTACAGAGACAACCCATTGAGATGAATGGGCACTGTGTAATAATTAAGTTCCCCTGTGGTGGCGCTGCAGGAAAACTGAACAGTTACTACCAGCTGTCCTCACATATTACAGCTGATCACTGGGGGTCCCAGCAGGAGGACACTATGTGATCAGCTTATTGTTAGGTAACTCTTCTAACAAGTTGGGAATGTCCAAAGCGGACAACCGCAATTACTTAAAAACATTAACTCAAAAACGTTCTTAGCTTTACTTAGAAGGCTTTTGACATCTGGGGCAAATACTTTTTACAACAGTCTTTATCTGGTTGGCAAAAAAAACACATTATTAACTTCTATTCATAAAAAAAGAACATAAGATAATCACAGAAGACATTTTTTGGATGAAGAATTATGACACTAGGTCTCGGCTGCATTGCAATACCGGCTTATCTCAGTGGGTTAATCAAACTTGGCCAAGCTAATTGCCCTTTTAGACTAAACATCAGGAGGTAACTATAGGGGGTGCAGATGCTGAAGCCTGATGGAGGCCTAAAATGTACCTACTCCCCAAAGGAGGTGACCAGTCTTTTAGATTATGCCTAAGAGTTAAGGGTCCATTTCAGATTTTGTATATTTTTGGAGATTTTGGGTTCCAAGAGCAAGAAATGCACCTCTACCGAACACTAAATTCATCTCTAATCCCATCAAACACATTAGATCTCCGGTGGATCCTTCTGAAAACCTAGGGATCTACTGACATCAATAGAATAGTATGGTTCAGATAATAACCCTATATTATCTTGGCTAGACCCAAACCCATGGACCCAGTTCCTGGAAGTCGGAAACCCTACCACTAACTTTTTGAAAAATGGACACAACTACGTACCCACTTGATCGGTCTAATGTATATGAAAGAGAAAAGCAATAAAAACATTTCAACAGATAAAAATAAGATAAAACTAACACAAAGGCAATATGAAAAGTCAGAATCTATCATGCGGCTGCCTGATTTTATACCGTAATCTTATTATATGTATTCCATATGTTTTCATTACATTTTAGTATTCCGCCTTCTACCTTCAATGAGGCAAGAAAATTACGTCTACAAGCAAGAGCAGATGTAAATATTCCTTTATCCATAAATGTATTAATACACTCAATGTTTTACTTGTTATTCCAATAGAAATACATGGTGGGGGCTTATACGGTTGGATAAAGTCAAACAAACCTCATTAACCTTCAATTTTCTTACACCACTTTAAAATGTAATTGCTCCATAGCCTTAAATCCCAATTTCCTTTCTATTTTTTCATAAGTACCTGTTAATTGCTAGACTCCATCTAGGTTTTGGCAACAAATGTAAAATATAATTTTTCCAATTCTCCATTTTTTCTTTTTTTTATAGCGCCTGGGAACAGAGCGCAGTTGGAGAACGGGTGTATTTTTCCAAGCGTGGGATTACAACTTTTACAAACTCCCTATACATAAAGAGCTGAAAAGGACACGATCTGTTCTCGAAATACGCTCTCCAGCCAGAACGTACGCCCTTCTGATTCAAAGGGTGTTATTTCTAATTAAGAATTTTAATAGTAAAGGTGTTTTTGGAACAAATGTAGTCAGTTCTAGGTAATTTTTTATAGCCAGGATACGGCATATTTGAAAATTACATTTTAAGTACAGGTTTGAAATTCCAAAGTTGGGGTAAAACAGAGCAGGAAACGGTCAATAAAGCAGAGAATGAAAAAAAAATTGAATATGGAGATACAGTGGCCAAATATTTTTCTGGCAATTGTTCCCGGCCAAAATTTCTGGAGCCACTTAAAAGTTTGAAATATGATTTTTCCTCCCTTTTTTTTTTTTTGCAAGTGGGCTAATTGAATCATTATATTATTCTCCGGAGGTTAATTCAATATATATTTTACAGCCCGTGGAATTAAGAGGAAAATATATTTTTTTTTTTTCGAGTAATAACTTCCAAAAAGTTTAGTGCCAGTTGATTTGTATGTAGAGAAAAGGTTTCTAAAACACCAATTTTTTTTCCTTGTTGAATAATAAAAATCTTGGCTACTACTGAAACCTCAATACGCATGGATAATTAATCCAAGTAATTCCATTGAGTGATATCCATATAGAGATTGAGGGAACAGATTCGTTTTCTGCCGTGAACTCTTAACCTTCAACTCCCAAAGTAAAAGAAACATTTAGCTGAGTTTTTATCCAGTTCACTTTGGTAAAGTTGATTGTGTCAATCTACTTTATGTCTTTGGTCTAGTTTTAAAATATAAAATGTACATTTTTGTAAATCTGTTAGGCTCGGTTCACACCACGTTTGGGGTCCACGTTCGGCAAACACATCTGAACAGTGCTGCCACATATGGCCCAGACGTATGCAACTGTGTGCCTATAACGTATGCAACTGTGTGCCTATAACGTATGCAACTGTGTGCCTATAACGTATGCAACTGTGTGCCTATAACGTATGCAACTGTGTGCCTATAACGTATGCAACTGTGTGCCTAGAACTTTGCATACATCCATCAGTGACTTCCATTAAAAAAAAACATATACCTGGCAGTATTTTTTGTTGTTGCATGAGGTTGTGTTGAAAAGCGTAGTTGACAAGGGGATACCAACGTAGACCAACCAAATACATGCCAAAAGGGCCCTCGTCTGACTAATGGTAGCCTAAAACATAAGACATAAACCTTAGACATACATGGAGGAAGAATTTCCTAGCCTATATGCTAAATGTGGAATGGTGTGAACCTAGCTTTAGGCTCGCCAAACAATAGGGATTTCAGATGGCCGTTTTCGGTCACAGTTGGTCTGTTTTGGATGACAATGCCATAAATGAAGACGAGAAATCACTAAATTATCTTATCCATCCATAGGATAGGCCATCAATATCAGATCGGTGGGGGTCCAACTCCCGGCACCTCCGCAGATCAGCTGACTGAAGGGCCACGCATTCACTGCCGCAGCCTTTTCCCGGTTTACAGGCACAGCGCCATACACATCCGTAGCGGTTGTGTTACGGATTGCAGCTCCAGTCATAGCCAAGTGAATGGGACTGACCTGTAGACGAACGCTGCGGCCCCTTTGGTCAGCTGATCGGCGTGGTGACAGGAGTCGAACCCCAACCAATCTGATAGTAATACTAAGGATAGGCCATCAATAAAAAAAGCCTGGTTAACCCCTTTAATCTGTGGCCTGGTCAGGGCTTCTCTTGATGGTATGCAGATCTGTTGTTTGGCAAAAACCATTTTCCAATGACTGCACCCGACAATGGCCAAAAAACTTGAACATGGCAAAGGAAATTTTCTACATATATCTGCTCGGTCTGTGTCTGTCACGCTCGTCTGGGTCACCAGAAGGCGCCAACAGTCAGCAAAAAATGGTCCAAATCAGCCTTTTAGCCATCCAAAATGTGAATGGCCAGCTTAAGATACACCGTGGCATAATAGTTATATATTCTGTAATAGCTCGAAGAGTATGTTCACCTCTGAACACCTGCAGTGTATAGATTATATACTGACATAATCTACATCACACATTGCGTCACTTTGTAAATACATTACATTAATTGTACTGATCCAGAGTTGTGCCAGATTATACTCCAGAGCTGCATTCACACTTCTGCTGGTTGCTAATGGAAACAGTCAACAAGATTTTTTGACATACACTCTTAGGTTAAGTTTTGTCAAAAGGTAAGCAAAGTGTCTTCTCAAAAAAGGAACCCCCTGACTCCATATCTACCACTAGCAGGCATGCTGGCTGTGAGTAAGATGATGAAAGGAAGGAAGAAGTTATTCTTTCTGACAGCAATCTGTGCACGATTACTTATTTGACATCATTATTAACTTCTAGGGGGCGGTACATAAGAAAATTGAGAGGGGTTTAAATAAATAACATGTAAACAAATGAAAAAAACGAGCAAGTACAAAAAACATGAGCTTACTGAGTGACAGGCTGGCACAGACAGAGAGAGGGCCAGGCTGCCAGGGCGTACCATGTACAATAAGGTGGTTAGTTGTATGCCGCCTGCTGAGTGATACGTTCAGCTAAGACCTCAAAGAGTGGGATGACTACTAGATAACCATTTCTAAGGACCCTTACTACGGAATCACAAAGGTCACACTATGGAACCCTTTTCTGCAGCTGGTTAGTGGAAACAGCTACAGATCAGGAAGACAATATGAACATTTTTCTGAAGATGATTGACACTTTACTGCTTCGGTTACTGCTGGAAACAAGAAAAGCAACACCAGAATCGGCAAATCGTGCACCACCAGCATCAGCAAAACCTGCACCACCAGCATCAGCAAAACCTGCACCACCAGCAGCCAATACGGTATTCGTGATCAATTGCGGTGTATTAGCAGTTATCTCGTCCCACTGAGCACTTAGACCATGTGGTATTCCTGAAAACAGTAATTAGAGCATTTCTGGACGGCACACTGGCATCAGGAGAACATCATGTGGGTCAACAGACTAGACATTGATCCAAATGAGGTCTTAGAGTCTTTAAAGACAAGGGAGGGCATCTGGGAATCCCAAAGCACATGTAGGTATCCTAATAACTAATGTGAATGAGTCCTGCAACTATAATACATTTCAGCCACCTCAATTAAGCGACCCATTCCTACCACAACCACAACCACCAAAAAACATTGCCACCTACAGCTGCTGAAGATCACACAGATTCTTCATCATAAAAAAGTCGGATAGTCAAACGGCCAAAAATTCTGTCGCTGCTCCTCTCAATCCAAATTCCAAATTTCACATCCCATGAAATAACGAAGGAAGGAAAAAAAAGGAAGGATGGCGGGAAGATGGGAAGGAAAGGAGTGACTATAGGGGGTGAATTGAATAGGGGAAAACAAAGTGACATAGAAGAAATTGTTGAGTTGCCTTCATTGGTTTTGGTAAGTAACCCATGAACCCATGGAGTGCATTGTGAGATACGTACTGAAGGTCATGTCCCAATTACACAAAGGTCAGAAAAAAAGCAAAATACAATCAAATAGAAGAAAATGAGATTGAGGAAATGCACCAATGGGCAGATATGACCCCAAAAAAGTCCTTGGCCTTCGTGAGTAGCGATAAGCAGGTAAAATAATGGTAAAATGTTTCATAGTTTTTGCAAAATCCAGCTTTGCCAAGAACGCATCGCCACAAGATAACCTTAACAACCAGATCTATTTTGGCATTCGTTTTCACGTTTCATCGTCACCATAAATTTTAGACTTTTTCATTGACATAGCCGTATGAGGAACGAGATCTGGTTGTTAAGGGGTTGAAAGTGGTTGTACATGAAGAGAAAAACATTTCTTTCAAAAACAGTGCCATGCCTGTCCACAGGTTGTGTCTGGTATTGCAGTTCAGCTTCATTAACTTCAATGGAACTGAGCTGAAATACCAGACACAACCTGTTCACAGGTGTGGCTCTGTTTTTGGAAGGAATCGGCCATGTCTAATAGGATAAGCCTTTGACCGGTGATTGCGATCAGCCGCCAATGGATAACAGAGGGAGCCCCCTTAAATGCCGTGGTCGCTATTGACCATGGCATTTAAAGGATTAAATGGCCGGGATCGAAGGTTTATATTATTCTAATCATAATCATCACATACATGCCTGTCGGAATGCGGGAAGGGGTCCCTTTCTGTGACGTGCATGTACGTGATAATGCATTAAGGGGTTAATATATATGTTATGTTAATCGATAATTCCACCCCAAAATTCTGTATCAATCCAATCAAAAGCTTTAATATAGTATTAAGGGGGTGATACAAGAGAACACAACGCTTTGAAGTAATGGACCAAACTCAAACTCCCTGAAGCCTAGAGTAGATGTTGTCACTTGTGTAGATCCTTAGATCATTGTCGGAGTCTTGAAGTTAATTTAATGTAGTAATAAAAAATTCCACTTTGGACTTCATCCCAACTACACAATTTCAGCCATCGCCTGAAATCCGGAAAATATTTTCCAATATGGATTTCAATAAAAAATAAAAATTGGTCCAAGTTCAATAGTCCAGGGATTGTCCATTAGGTGGATAGATGGGTAGCATTTAAGATCAGGTCAACTTAGCTGACCCCTACCCAGCTGATACACTACACAGATGAGCAGCTCAAGATAAGCCACTGTTTAGTTATAAAGTTGTTCTAGCAGGATTTCTCAGTGAAGCCATACTCAATGCAGAGTTTATGAAATTTAGAAACAAATTTTGGTAAAATTTGTTGTTTACTTATGTTTTGTAATAAAATACAATTAGCATAATTAGAGGGATTGTCCTTTTTAATATGCCATATAAGAGCATATAGATGTCATATGGGGGGGCTTGCCCAATCAGGACCCCCCCCCCCAATGAGGTGGAGTGGAGAGCTGCTGACAAAGAACAGCTCCTGCTCTGGAGGACACGACGCAACATGTATTAACTAAATGGCTTGTAATGCTACATCTACACTGTAACAGCCATTGCCGGTAAAATGCGGGTCCACACAGAGCAATCCTTTTATTACAGCTGGATGTTTGGGATAAATATGCAGGACCTGTGGTGATCCGCTGATCGCCAGGGTGGCTTCGTCCTAAGAGGAGACCTTTTAAGTAGTACCTTCTGATATATGTTTCCTATATGTTTTTTTTATGTCTTCCCTATTAGCTTCAATTATTTTGTATTTCAAATGTAAAACATGTTTTGAGTGAAGTTGGACGAGTATAATAAAATTAAATAAAATTAAAGTAAATTACCCAAAACTCAAGTCATGTTATGGGATAGAAATGTTAAGGACCTATGTCTTCATTATATATAGTATTTTATAGCTCTGAACTGCAAACAAGATGATCTTTGGGGATACTGGTGATAGGGGCGGGGCTCTGACAACCTCAATGACCTTTTTATAAAACCTAATAGAAAAACAATTGTGCCAACGTGGTGGATGTCATTAAAAACAGATTCATATTTAAAACACACATAAATTCTGGGTAAAACAAGGACAAGCGCAACGTGATAATGGGATTATATGTGGAATGACCTTTTCTAAGCAAGTCTCACTATATATTTTTTTGGGCTTGCGTGCGGGACTACCACTCCATTTAATGGGCATTCACAAACCTTTCCAAAGTCGAAGCCAATGAGTTTATTTTAGCTGGGCACCAATAACCCATCAGTCAAGTCTTGAGAGTTCTAGTTCTCTGACCACACCAGAAAACCCCCTTAATAAACTTCACATACTGTGTGACACTTTTCTAGGGGGACGGTTTATGGAGTGATTGATATTTTAGGCAGGAAAATCAGGGTATTTCTAACCTTAATGTTAAGAACCATAAAAAACGAAAGATGAGGCGACCTTCAAAGATGATCTTCTCCATTGGTTCTCCAAAATGGGAATCCCTCTGGAACCATCTCTAGT
Organism: Rhinoderma darwinii; assembly: GCF_050947455.1. Taxonomy (NCBI): domain Eukaryota; kingdom Metazoa; phylum Chordata; class Amphibia; order Anura; family Rhinodermatidae; genus Rhinoderma; species Rhinoderma darwinii. The sequence continues at coordinate 8,803,125 of NC_134687.1, forward strand.
TATACCCATCAATCATGTATTATTATTTCATATTTATACATTGCAGCCGTATTTTTTTTTTTTGGGTGAGAGATCTGTGTAGTATGTGCGAGCAGACACAAGGTGGCTCATCACGTCCATCCTTGAGAAATCTGCTTCGAGACCGTCTTACTTGAGGTTCGCAGTAAACACTGTAGACAGCAGAATGTCATCTTCGTCCTTGAGTACAACACGAGCGAAATTGTTAAAAAAATTCAGAAGCTGTTATAGGTGAAGGAAGCCCAGATCATGAGGAGGATTAGAGCGGTGGGTGACCCCCTCCCTGACATGGAAGAGGACCAGGACCAGCATTGAGTGGAGACGTGCAGCCCACCACTTCCTCAATAACAGCTTCTCTAGAAAGTTAAAGGGGCTGTCTGGTTTCTAAAGCCAATTGATAGACTGAATTGATGGAGGGGGTCTCCTGTACAGGACCCTCATCTATAACTGGACGATACTACAGTCATGAGGACCCTTGTCCGTTTGATTTCAATGGGAGCTGTGTAATGCTTTATTTCCCCTGTGGTGGCGCTACAGAGGAATTGAACACTTAATGCCAGGTTCCTCATATAAGGATCTCTGCTGGAGGTCTCAAAGTGAGACACCATGGGATAAACTTATCATTAGGGGACCTTTCTAACAAGATGGTGATGTGATGGTCCAAAGCGGACGAGCCCTGCAACTAATCTAGTAGGAAATCTCTCAAATAACGAAGTACAAGCTCTGCTCAAACTCAGATGCTTCCTTGAAATTTGGTCACATATTACAGGGGCTGTGGCTACAATTTTATCACATATTTACATTGATGTCATCACTGCAAAAATTGAAGGGATCATTAGAAGATTGTGTTAGGTGTCTGCTATATGGCTACGGAATTTTGTCCCGAAAGGGAATCACAAACGTGGGCAATTTTCCTATTGTAAAAATTGAACACCAACAAATTGGAGAAGGGGGTCACTGCGTCAAAAATTTAATTATTGGTAGGATTACCTATATTCTATATGTTATTTTCTGCCCCTGATACATTTTTTGGAAAAATGGTAAAACTATAAGCCCGATGTACAAGAGGTTTAGGGAACAAATTAAATCGGAAGAAACGGGTGGGGGATGTCCATGTTGAATATCCCATTTGTGTGAATGACATAATGGCAACACTAAGGTATTGAGATTTTCAGGGATAGAATGGGTAGAGATCCCACCATCGGGGGTGATGGACATCATATTTTACTAAGACATGAGATGGATTTTGAAATGTGAGGCACCGGGACCATCAGTCGGAATGAGCGCAATGATCTCAGCCCCTTTCTATACATACATGTTTTGTACTTATGATACGTTGTAGTTGTTGTTATGATAGAACTATTCTTAATAGTATTTATAGGTGAATTGGGCATACGGGGTGTATATTAATATGGGTACGTCACCACATAGGGCCATGATGAAGCGAGAGCTAACGCAAAACACTCGTCGCCTTTGGTATCTTACAACCCGCTGCTATTATGATGAATGTCTAAGTAATACTCATCAATAAATGGACTATTTATGGTGAATGCCGCAATTTTCTTCGCTTTATTGGATTGTTATGAACTTGACTTCACTGCAAAGAAACATTATTTTATAAGTCCCAAATAAAAATACATGAACGGCGCCTCAGTACCGATCCCGTTCTATCTTTCGAAGTGTTACTATGGATTTGAGTTGCACGACTAAATTATACGATGCCCATAGACTGCCATGGGCCCATTCCTCCATGTGCCTGTAATTTTCTTCATACAGTGACATCCAGAGCGGTTGTCAATTTTAAGAACTACCTTTACCATCACTACCCCAGCCAACGGTGCTAATGCATGTTGGAACTTGAGCAGTATGATATTCAGTAGATGGTCAAAATGTCTCTGGAGGAACCACCCTTGATTCAAAATATAGTTGTCTCAATCTCAATCTGGGTGGTCATAAGAAGCATAATAAAAATGTTACCCCCTGTCCAGGAGGGGGCACCAACAAGACATTCTGCCTTGGCCAGGGTATTTAGATACTGTGCTGATGTAGCGAACCAAATCTTTCCTTCATCCGGGGCCACGATTCGATTCGCTAGCCTAGCCCAGTTTCTTAATACCCTGGCCAAGGTCGAATGGCTTACTGGTGCCCCTTCCCGGACAAGAGGGGACATTTTTTAACTGTTTCTAATGCAATCAACCACCCAGTACATATACCCTTAGGTATGAATATGCTTTAAGAACCATATATTAACCTAAAGTTCTTGTCATCGACTGCTGTATATAACTCGGCCCATATTACAACATTCGAGAACAATTCTTCATTCTAGTTTGTTTGTCTCCGCTGCATTTATTTCATGGTGTTTTATAAATAAATATATTCCACTATGGCAGCGCACGTGATAAATGAATGACATTACAAGGAACATGCCTGTGGAGCTCAGGAAACAAACATATGAAAGAAGGCCCAAAAGAACAATAACAAATAGAGAAAATGATGAGGAATTGTGCCGAGGGCCGGACACTGTCGCTATCGGCCGCTCCGGTACGTCGCCTATAAACGAATGCAAAAATAAACATAGGCAAACACAATTAGAAAGTGATGGGTCTGCCGGCCTCTCCAGCAGCACAGGAGTTATGTCTTTCAAGTCTACATCTGGTGGTTTATATGTGGCAAGAATAATCCTCTCACACGCGGAAAGGGATTTGATTCAAAACTGAACCTGTTTAAACAAATATAGTGCGAGGAAGGAGCCAGCCAACGCTTAAAACTTTATCACAGTCTCTTTCCTCCCATCTGGGAACCAGAGACCTGCATGATGGATGGTGCTGGAGCTCTATTCGAATTACACTACATCATTTACCACACTTAAGAAACGGGCAGAGTGCCATAAATGACAGCGCTTGTCATGCGAGGCCGTAAACTGTTGTAAAAAGGATTTTTTTCCTTTTTTTTTCAAGGCGGGGCTCTTTTAAGTTCAGACTCAGTTCACAAGTTCAGAGTCAGACAGAGTTAATGATATTAACTGGTGTCAGGAGGGGATAGCGGCGTGGAACGTTGCTCTCCCGTTTTACTCTTTAAGGGGAACTTTTTCTTAGCTTGGCCACAGGAACCAGAGGCTCGTCTGATATTTGTGTGCAGGCTGATTTGTTATTCGTTTTTCTAAGTGGAGTGGATTTTTGAAGAGAGAAACCCCCATAGATGTCAAAACACAGGAGGTATTAGACAGGGCCGACCTTAGGGGTTTGGATTCAGACGACAGCGGCTTCTCCTGGAGTGGAATCCCCGGTCACAGCATCGGCAATGCTGTGGATGGGGATTCCGCTTCAGGAGTTGCCCCTGATGTCACTGTCCATATATGGACAGAGACATCAAGCGGAGCGCTCCATGAGCGGAATCCACGGCAACATGGGGATTCCGCTCCTTCAGGGAGCTACAGTGGCGGCTATCTACAGGAACGGGGGGGGGGGGTGCTATCTACAAGGGGGCTGTTTGTCACTACCTACATGGGGGCTGTGTGGCACTACCTACCAGGGGGCTGTTTGACACTACCTACAAGGGGGCTGTGTGGCATTACCTACAAGGGGGCTGTGTGGCACTACCTACAGGGGGCTGTGTGGCACTACCTACAGGGGGCTGTGTGGCACTATCTACTTGGGGCTTTGGGGCACTTCCTACAAGGGGGCTGTGTTGCACTATCTACAGGTGGAATCTGTGATTGCTGAGCTGATGGTCATTTTACTGTGAGTGGGGGGCTGATGATCATTTTACTGTTAGTGGGGGCTGGTGGTCATTTTACTGTGAGTGGGGCTGATGGTCATTTTACTGTGAGTGGGGCTGATGGTCATTTTACTGTTAGTGGCGGGCTGGTGGTCATTTTACTGTGAGTGGGGCTGATGGTCATTTTACTGTTAGTGGCGGGCTGGTGGTCATTTTACTGTGAGTGGGGCTGATGGTCATTTTATTGTGAGTGGCGGGCTGATGGTCATTTTACTGTGAGGGGGGCTGATGGTCATTTTACTGTGAGTGGGGCTGATGGTCATTTTATTGTGAGTGGCGGGCTGATGGTCATTTTACTGTGAGGGGGTTCTGATGGTCATTTTACTGTGAGTGGGGGGCTGATGGTCATTTTACTGTGAGTAGTGGGCTGATGGTCATTTTACTGTGAGTAGTGGGCTAATGAAATGATAATTTTACTGTGAGTGCTGGGCTGATGGATATTTTAGTGTGAGTGGGGGGTTGATGGTCATTTTACTGTAATGTGAGTGGGGGGCTGATGGTCATTTTACTGTGAGAGGGGGGCTGATGGTCATGTTACTGTGAGTGGGGGGCTGATGGTCATGTTACTGTGAGTGGGGGGGCTGATGGTCATTTTACTGTGAGTGGGGGGCTGGTGGTCATTTTACTGTGAGTGGGGCTGATGGTCATTTTACTGTTAGTGGCGGGCTGGTGGTCATTTTACTGTGAGTGGGGCTGATGGTCATTTTATTGTGAGTGGCGGGCTGATGGTCATTTTACTGTGAGGGGGGCTGATGGTCATTTTACTGTGAGTGGGGCTGATGGTCATTTTATTGTGAGTGGCGGGCTGATGGTCATTTTACTGTGAGGGGGTTCTGATGGTCATTTTACTGTGAGTGGGGGGCTGATGGTCATTTTACTGTGAGTAGTGGGCTGATGGTCATTTTACTGTGAGTAGTGGGCTAATGAAATGATAATTTTACTGTGAGTGCTGGGCTGATGGATATTTTAGTGTGAGTGGGGGGTTGATGGTCATTTTACTGTAATGTGAGTGGGGGGCTGATGGTCATTTTACTGTGAGAGGGGGGCTGATGGTCATGTTACTGTGAGTGGGGGGCTGATGGTCATGTTACTGTGAGTGGGGGGGCTGATGGTCATTTTACTGTGAGTGGGGGGCTGGTGGTCATTTTACTGTGAGTGGGGGGCTGGTGGTCATTTTACTGTGAGTGGGGGCTAATGAAATGATAATTTTACTGTGAGTGCTGGGCTGATGGATATTTTAGTGTGAGTGGGGGGTTGATGGTCATTTTACTGTGAGTGGGGGGGGCTGATGGTCTTCAAGTGGTTTTCACCTCTGATTTCCAATTGAAATTAAAAGGAGGCAGAAAATACCTGCGGCGCTCGTTTGGAGCTTTTTTTCCTGCGTCTTTTGCATTCGCTTAAACGGCTTAAAAAAACCCACAAACAAAAAGGTCAAACAACGCTGTCACTTCCTGAAGGAATTTTGAGGCAGATTTTTTTTGCCTTCCAAAAAACGCTGTGTGAACATACCTTAAGTTTTTTTTTAGCCGTTTTCTATCTTTCTCGAAACAATTTTTGGCAGGGGTGCCCTGAGGAAATTTTATTTCTCCAGTGGTGCCTCGAGTCCGAAAAGGTTGGGAAACACAGGGAGATGTGCTGCCGGGAACGATAATATTTCAGTTCTCTAAAACAATATGATCAGCAGATGAACGAGCCCTGTTTACACATGTTTACAGGTGGTTAGGATTGGACCAACGATGTGTCGGGACACCAGAGCATTCCTGGTATGTTTGGGGTTGCGCATGCGCTGTGATCCGGGTCGCTGAACTTCTGCCCCGGCTGTCAATTCGAGAGCTTTTGCGCCTGCGCTATCTCCCTGGTGACGCATCATGGGAGCTGTGCACGCGCACTGGCATCTGACGACTCGGGGCTGGAGTCTCGCGTGATCTCGGATCGCGCGCATGTGCTGGTGACCCAACACATCATTGGTCCAATCCTTACCACCGGATGCATCCGGCATCTTACTAAACATTCTTTTAGTACCCCTCGAGAAAGCTAATTACGCAAAACGCGCGTCTGGTCGCTTCCTGGGCACATTGAGTACCTCATAGTAATGGGTAAGTCACTTGGCTTTTTACATCTATGGGACGGGGCAGTCTTTTTTTCTGATACTTTGAGAAACATCATGGGGGCTTTTTAATTTCTGCTGTTATGCAGTGTGTAACATAAATTCTGAGTTACAATCATTTTGTGTGTGGCTTTTGGCCTCTTGTATTGAGTATATACTACTCCTTGCTTGTTCTCTGCTTTGGATATACATTGAGACAGTTGCACTGTCAGGATACACTATTTACTATTGTATCCTTATGTGTTATTATCATTTACGTAGATCAATAACCCGCCTATTGTGACTTCTATAGGGTAATCCATACCCTTTGTATTAGTTCAGTGACATCATTCTTCTCTTTCACTTGCCATGCATTTTCATATATTACTGATAATAATGGTGCATTGGTGTCCTGCTATTTTACATGGCCCTTTATACAGTTAATTGTTTTTGGTTCTTTTGACTTTTCCATTTGTGTACCATATATAGTGCACGACTCCCTTTTTTCTTTTTTTGCATGCAAACGATATTTGGAGTTTCTATAAAAGTTACTACGGAGGCGCTATACCCGACCCAGGGATCGCCCAGCCAATTATTCTGTCCTGAGAGACATGTGTTTATGATATTGCCTCCATAGTTGTGTGCCCTTCACGGTACTCCCCCCTTTGACAATTTTCAGTTAGGAACTTGGGAAAGGTTAACATAAACTAGTAAAAAATAATATTGACCACAGAAGCTGCTGTCATTTAGTTGTTTTTTTGGTGACTTCATGTTATTACAGGTATGTGACCGTTCCTCGTTTACTGGTTTGCATAAGTCGTTCGGCAAGGTCCTTTCCAACCTAAAGACGAATAAAGGTGCCCATGCACATTAGACAATTCTTGGCTGAAGCCACCAATTTTGGCAGGATTGGCCAACTATCTAATGTGTATGGGGGCCACCTGACTCTACCCTGACGAAAGATAACAGGAAAAACAACGATCGGGCTTGTTGCCCGATCCTTTGTTCCCACGGGAAATAAGCTGCTCATTCATCTCTCCCCGTTGAAATAAACATGCACACATGGCTGATTTGAGTGTGTGTGTTCATGGGAGAGTCAGTAGAGATTGTCCGGTTGACAATTATTTCATGTGTATGGCGACCTTAAGTAAACCTCTACCGTCATAAGAGAGCTAAGGTCATTTGAGACCCCTGTCCCCCTGTACGACTAGTATTGGCATACTATATCCTTGCAATCATGTGATTAAAGGTCCAAGGTTATAAGGCCAAAAGAGTGTCCGTTCAGCCTCCGTCGTGCTGGTATACATCAGTATACCTTTTGTTAAAGTATGGAATAGCACAATAGCGTCATGACGTTTTTAATAGCTTTTCAAGACGTATACGTCTTCTTGCGCCTTTTTTGGAGCCATTTTTCATTTTCTCAATAGAAAAATAGCTCCAAAAACGGCCGTAAAAAACACATAAAAAACGTGATTTCAAAAACGGCTGAAAATCAGAGGCTGTATTCCCTTGAAAACAGCTCTATATTTTACAGCCGTTTTTCGTTTTGGGTGTGACCATAGCCTTAGGCATCTGTTAAAGCCTCTGTTTAATGTACATGTCCAGAGCGTTTCCCGAGCTATGCGCTAAATGTAGGGATCACATGTGAAGTGAATGGGGCCTAATTCATGTAAGTTGAATGAGATATTATCACTGCAGTCTCGGTATCCAGTTGGTCTCACAATTTATTTTCCTCTCACACATGCTAAAGACAATTTTAAGGAAAGAAAGTGACTTATCCTATTATGTTTCAAGAACGAAAACTGGAGTACCGGGAGAAAATTAACACAAACACAGGGATTACAAACTCCATGATCCAATATAGGACCCCCAGTGCGACCATTCTCAGTTTTTCTCAAGAATGTCCTCTCTTCTTGTCGGGTCTTTGGCCTTCTCGATGCTGGGTTCATTATTTCTATGATGGTCTTGATCTTGTTGCTGGTCTTCTTCTTGGAAGGTTCTGCTTGATGTGACATCAATGAGATTCCCAAAAGTCTTCACCACCAGCAAAATCTTTTATTAATATCTCTACATGTCCTGCTTCTGTATTGTTCAGAATTCACATTCATATTGGTCCTAGAAAGACCGTAACAGACCCGTGTTTTCATGAAGATATTATTACTTTAGAAGACGTAATTTCATTATAGGTCCCAAAGACTTCCAATGATGTGAAGATGAAATGGACTCATCTCAGTAGACATTTCCAAAACTTTTGACATATCATAGTGATATATCCGAAGTTTTGATCAGTGAAGGTTTGAGTGCTGAGATCCCCACCGATCGCTGGACAGAGGGGCAGAAGCACTTTCCTTAGCCCTGAGCCCCTTCGGCTCTGGTCTGCTTCCTGGGAGCGGTGGTCAGCAGAGTATGGACCATAGACTTTTTATGAGCCCACAATGAACTGTTTGCCTTGCCAGGAAAGGCAGAAAAAGCCACTCAGAACCTATGGGGCCCATTTATGCCACTTCGTTCCAACGATGAGTGGGGGTTCTCAGCGCCAGGACCCTCCTAAACAAAACTTTTAGGGCATTACAGAAGTATTTTAACGACATTGACCCTTTAATGAAAAACAAGGACATCATTAGGTAAAAGAGAATGACCAAGACTTTCACTAGGGGCTTCTTACATGGATCAGACTTTGTTTCCATAAGACTCCCACCTGCAGACCAGATGTGTCCATGTTTATAAGAAAGCAATGCCTAGAATATACATTGTGACATCATTAGCATCAATTATTAAATTGTAGTTGACAGCTCTCTACTATAAACACGATTCTGTGTTTTCATTGCCCAAGTTCAAAGACCATAATCACAGTTACGATTGTTTGAGGTGGCGACTGGCTCGGCCCCTTTTGGTGCCCCCGAGAGCTGACGGTACATCTAGGTCACATCATTGGTTAATAATAACACTTCTGTTTAGAACATGATCAACAGTCGTTTGCATCTGGTGTGATACATCAAGCTGGCGTCTCTAGCGCCTCACTACAAGTCACATCATCTAATGGGATTTTCTGGAGCTCCCCCCCCCCCCCCCCCAGAGTGGATAGTATTAAGGCTTTCTAATTCAGACATCACTGTTTCTATAATTCGCTGAGAGCTGGTATCTGTGGGAGATTTAGTATAGTGGTGTGTATATAGTATGTCTTAAAGGGGTCTTCTCAGGATAGATATTGGTGGCATATCCCCACTAATGTCCGGTAGGATGAAGTCCCCTCTCCCTCCTCCCTGCCAATCGGACATTGGTGCCTCCAATGTCTATTCTGAGACGACTTCTTTATTACATTCACATCCATACAAGGAGTCCAGGAATTTTGTATTAAATGGAAATTCTGTTTTTAACAATTCTTACCTTTGAATTACTATAAAACAGTTGAGTGATTTATAAAACAATTTGAGTTACAGTTTTTGGAGTAATTTTATATCATAATCCCTATTGATGTACAGAGGTTTTTTTTTAGAATTTTGATGCTCACCCATGGAAACTGACGACGGTTTAGCTCCACCCCGCTGACACCTAACACCTGAGCTCTGACTGTGTGACTATCATTGGAGCTCATATAATGCACTGGTCTCCCCTAACAGGAAACCAACAGATTGTGAATGCAGCTCTGAATGTGACTGGAGTGCAACGCAAGATCAGTAAAGAGCAAAACAAAAAAAAACAAAGTCACTCTTTATAAGCAGGGGGAAGAGATACATAATTGAACTGATAGAGGGATGTGCATTATGGTAGCGCTGATTGGGGATGTTCTGTATGATAGCACTTATAGGGAGGATGAGTTGTATGATTTGACTGAAAGGGGGTTGTTCTGTGTGTTAGGACTAATAGGGGGATGTACAGTGATAATAGAGAATTGTTGCTGGGGATCTGTGCTATATAAAGGGGGTGTTGTGTATGTTATCATGTGATGCTGTTTTATGCTACCAGCACTGAAAGAATAGTACAGTAAGAAAAATAATATCTTTACACTCTGTACTGGGCCATATGGTGTTATGCAAGTCAAATAGAGACTTTGTATTGTGCTTGTTCAATAATATACATTTATTTTATGGTTAGTATGTGGTCAATCGCATAAGGGGCTTGGGTTTGGTTTATAAATAGGAGGAGTCTAAACTGCTAGACATGTATTAATAGGAGGGGCCTAAACAGCTAGACATTTATAAATAGGAGGGGACTAAACTGCTAGACATGTATTAATAGGAGGGGACTAAACTGCTATACATTTATAAATAGGAGGGGCCTAAACTGCTAGAGATTTATTAATAGGAGGGGACTAAACTGCTATACATTTATAAATAGGAGGGGCCTAAACTGCTAGAGATTTATTAATAGGAGGGGCCTAAACTGCTAGACGTTTATAAATAGGGGGGCCTAAACTGCTAGATGTTTATTAATAGGAGGGGCCTAAACTGCTAGAGATTTATTAATAGGTGGGGCCTAAACAGCTAGACATTTATTAATAGGAGGGGCCTAAACTGCTAGAGATTTATTAATAGGAGGGGCCTAAACTGCTAGAGATTTATTAATAGGAGGGGCCTAAACTACTAGACATTTATAAATAGGATGGGCCTAAACTGCTAGACATTTATGAATAGGGGGGGCCTAAACTGCTAGACATTTATAAATAGGGGGGCCTAAACTGCTAGACGTTTATTAATAGGAGGGGCCTAAACTGCTAGACATTTATAAATAGGAGGGGCCTATACTGTTAGACATTTATAAATAGGAGGGGCCTAAACTGCTAGAGATTTATTAATAGGGGGGGGCCTAAAATGCTAGACGTTTATTAATAGGAGGGGCCTAAACTGCAGGACATTTATAAATAGGAGGGGCCTAAACTGCAGGACATTTAGGCTCCTAAAGAAATCTTTTACAGCTGCTGATTTAAGGGAATGATAAGTGGATGTGCTGTATGATGGGACTGATAGGGGATGTGCTGTATGATGGGTCTGATACAGGGATGTACTGTATGATGGGACTGATAGGGGATGTGCTGTATGATGGGACTGATAGGGGATGTGCTATATGATGGGACTGATAGGGGATGTGCTGTATGATGGGTCTGATACAGGGATGTACTGTATGATGGGACTGATAGGGGATGTGCTGTATGATGGGACTGATAGGGGATGTGCTGTATGATGGGACTGATACAGGGATGTACTGTATGATCGGACTGATAGGGGATGTGCTGTATGATGGGACTGATAAAGGGATGTACTGTATGATGGGACTGATACAGGGATGTACTATATGATGGGACTGATAGGGGATGTGCTGTATGATGGGACTGATAGGGGATGTGCTGTATGCTGGGACTGATAGGGGATGTGCTGTATGATGGGACTGATACAGGGATGTGCTGTATGATGGGACTGATAGGGGATGTGCTGTATGATGGGACTGATACAGGGATGTACTGTATGATGGGACTGATAGGGGATGTGCTGTATGCTGGAACTGATAGGGGATGTGCTGTATGCTGGGACTGATAGGGGATGTGCTGTATGATGGGACTGATAGTTGATGTGCTGTATGATGGGGCTCATACAGGGATGTGCTGTATGATGGGACTGATACAGGGTTGTGCTGTATAATGAGTCTGATAGGGTATGCACTGTATGATGGGACTGATACAGGGATGTACTGTATGATGGGACTGATAGGGGATGTGCTGAATAATGAGTCTGATAGGGGATATGCTGTATGATGGGACTGATACAGGGATGTGCTGTATGCTGGGACTGATAGGGGATGTGCTGTATGATGGGACTGATAGTTGATGTGCTGTATGATGGGACTGATAGGGGATTTGCTGTATGATAGTTCTTCTAGGGATGTACAATGGGACTGATATGGGATACGCTGGTGGGGAGAGAGAATCAAACGCCAGACACTTCAGTCCTTTGTGGCAACACCTAGAACCATAATGAGTGGCCTAGTTTCATATTTGCTATTGGGCTCTTCTCTTTTCTGTGTACGCCACAGACTTCAGATAAATCTACTTCATCTAAACCCAGAGAGTTACTAACTCAGCGCGTGTCTTTGTCAGTCGGTCAATTTGAATGTTTGCGGTATTAAAACTGAAAAACAAAGAATCTTCTTCTGTTACAATTAATTCTTTGGGTTGCCCAATAAGTTTTGAATATTTTTACGTTCCATTGGCTGATGGGTCTGGCCCACTTTTCCGTACTACGGACTGTGTAACCTTCTCTAAGATGGGCGTGTACATGATATGATAAGTGTGAGGTGGCCGTAGACTGTACGCCATGTATCGCCTTCCTTCACCCCTCTCCTCTTTGTCCCGGACACAACGGACCTCTTATCTTGATGCGGTGTCTATGTCTCTTAGACGCTCTGGTCTCTTAGTGGAACTAATTTGACTATCTGGATGCAGAGGCCGAGTCACCTGGCAGTAACATGAGGCACTCCAGAAGCTTGTCATCTCCTCCCCAGCTGTCATTTCAGAGGATTGTCTGCTAAAGAACCTGTTGTTCTCTGCCTTCAGCTCGGCTGGATGTGTCTGTGTGAAACGCGTATTGTTCTGTCATTGTCACTCTGTAGCTGGATGATACAACATAGACTAGTGTATCGCATGTCTGAGGAAAGGATATCTACCTGAGATACGGGGTCCTCAAGAATATTTCTGAAGGCTCTGTTCACACTTGCCTCCTGGTTTCCGTTTGTAATAGAAACCATGACGCTTAGCCGGATCCGTCGCATGATACAATTGGACCCCATTGACTTACAGTGGGGTTCGTCGGGATCCACCTAGGCGACATACGTTTTGACGGGAAGAATCGCGCTTCTCTTTTCCATCAAATTTGACAGATTATGCGACAGAAGCTGCGACACAACTGTGAACATAGCCTATTTGTGTGCAATATTTTTCTTTCCTCTGTAGTATTTTTGAAATGTTATTTTTATTTCTACGCATTTAAAAAATGAGAACGCACGCGTTTGTAGCAGCGACTTTTATTTTGTGGCATTTTGTTCATACATTTTTCCTGATGTTTTGAAGAGAGATTCTTAAAACGAAACCTCTGTGTATGAAGACTTTCTTATAATTTATCATCAAATTTAAACTTACATCCGGCCGCAGCGTTTTTGGGCAAATAAAACCTGCATAAGAAAACAGCAAAAACACAATGTTATGTGTGAAACTGGATGTTAAGGGCTGTACAAACATTATATATATATATATGTGTGTGTGTTTGTTTATATATATATATATACTGTATCTTAATTTTTTTTTTTTTTTTATTACGGGTAAATAGTTCCTTTGTTTCTAATTTAGTAAATTCACACAAAAATTATTTATTATAGATAGTATTTGATAATCAGGGCAGGCTATAACTGTGGTGTGGGTTGGCTGTGTTTTTTTTTTTTTCTATATGAATTTATTTGTGTCTTTCTTCTCCATTTAGATTATATATATATTATTCAGCTTTGTGATTGGGGCATCTGGAACTCAACAAATTCAAGTCAGGATCAATTTAGTAAACTAAAGAGAAAATCCATTGAGAGAATATACAAATTCGATTAAACTAATATTTGTACTTCATGATTTATTAAAAAAATGCTCAAATAGAAATTAAAATGAAACCAAGAAATATAAAAAAAAAGTAAGAAAAACATTTATTATAGTTTTTTTATTATTATTTATTTTTTTATTTGTAGAAGTACAGATGTGAAGAAATTCAATTGGCTCATTGATGGATGTGCTCAGGACCAATCAGCACCTAATCATGGCCCGCTGAAAATCTGTGGTGCCCCCCCCTTTTTTTTTAAGGCAAGAACACTAACTCACAGAAAACAGGCTCTAGGTGAAAGATGGAAATGACACGCTATAATCTATAAAATATTACTCTTTCAGAAACCACTATAAAGTGCACAAAAAACACCATACAGTGTCCAAATTAGACCTTCATGTAAAGCCACCACAACCGTTACAGAACAGGGCTTTATCCTGCCTAAATTATAATGTCATGCAGTGCCCTAAAAATACCAACATACACTGCCGAATAGTAATGCAATACTGTGCTATAATAATACCACCATACCCTGCCAAGATAACAGCACTGTGCAATGTACAAGTAATACTGGCATACGCTGCTTAATAATAATGCCAAGTAGTGCCCTAATAATACCACGAAACAGTGCCAAAATAAGAGTGCTATACAATGCCCTAATAAAACTGACATTCACTGATTAAATAACATTGCTAGTCAATGCCCTTATAATACCGACATACTGTACACTGCCATAAAATTGCCATACTGTGCAATAATAATGCTGACATACAATGCCTAAATATTAATGCTATACAGTGCCCTAATAAAACTGACATACACGGCCTAAATAATAATGCAATACTGTGCCCTAATAAAACTAACATACACTGCCTAAATAATAATGCCATACAGTGCCCTAATAAAACTAACATACACTGCCTAAATAATAATGCAATACTGTGCCCTAATAAAACTAACATACACTGCCTAAATAATAATGCCATACAGTGCCCTAATAAAACCAACATACACTGCCTAAATAATAATGCCATACAGTGCCCTAATAAAACTAACATACACTGCCTAAATAATAATGCAATACTGTGCCCTAATAAAACCAACATACACTGCCTAAATAATAATGCCATACAGTGCCCTAATAAAACTAACATACACTGCCTAAATAATAATGCAATACTGTGCCCTAATAAAACTAACATACACTGCCTAAATAATAATGCCATACAGTGCCCTAATAAAACTAACATACACTGCCTAAATAATAATGCCATACTGTGCCCTAATAAAACTAACATACACTGCCTAAATAATAATGCCATACTGTGCCCTAATAAAACTAACATAGACTGCCCAAATAATAATGTCATACTGTGCCCTAATAAAACTAACATACGCTGCCTAAATAATAATGCCATACAGTGCCCTAATAAAACTAACATACACGGCCTAAATAATAATGCCATACAGTGCCATAATAAAACTAACATACACTGCCTAAATAATAATGCCATACTGTGCCCTAATAAAACTAACATACACTGCCTAAATAATAATGCCATACAGTGCCATAATAAAACTAACATACACTGCCTAAATAATAATGCCATACTGTGCCCTAATAAAACTAACATACACTGCCTAAATAATAATGCCATACAGTGCCATAATAAAACTAACATACACTGCCTAAATAATAATGTCATACAGTGCCCTAATAAAACTAACATACACTGCCTAAATAATAATGCCATACTGTGCCCTAATAAAACTAACATACACTGCCTAAATAATAATGCCATACAGTGCCATAATAAAACTAACATACACTGCCTAAATAATAATGCAATACAGTGCCATAATAAAACTAACATACACTGCCTAAATAATAATGCCATACAGTGCCCTAATAAAACTAACATACACTGCCTAAATAATAATGCCATACTGTGCCATAATAAAACTAACATACACGGCCTAAATAATAATGCCATACTGTGCCCTAATAAAACTAACATACACGGCCTAAATAATAATGCCATACTGTGCCCTAATAAAACTAACATACACTGCCTAAATAATAATGCCATACTGTGCCCTAATAAAACTAACATAGACTGCCCAAATAATAATGCCATACAGTGCCCTAATAAAACTAACATACACTGCCTAAATAATAATGCCATACTGTGCCCTAATAAAACTAACATACACGGCCTAAATAATAATGCCATACTGTGCCCTAATAAAACTAACATACACTGCCTAAATAATAATGCCATACTGTGCCCTAATAAAACTAACATAGACTGCCCAAATAATAATGCCATACAGTGCCCTAATAAAACTAACATACACTGCCTAAATAATAATGCCATACAGTGCCATAATAAAACTAACATACACTGCCTAAATAATAATGTCATACAGTGCCCTAATAAAACTAACATACACTGCCTAAATAATAATGCCATACTGTGCCCTAATAAAACTAACATAGACTGCCCAAATAATAATGCCATACAGTGCCCTAATAAAACTAACATACACTGCCTAAATAATAATGCCATACAGTGCCATAATAAAACTAACATACACTGCCTAAATAATAATGTCATACAGTGCCCTAATAAAACTAACATACACTGCCTAAATAATAATGCCATACTGTGCCCTAATAAAACTAACATACACTGCCTAAATAATAATGCCATACAGTGCCATAATAAAACTAACATGCACTGCCTAAATAATAATGCAATACAGTGCCATAATAAAACTAACATACACTGCCTAAATAATAATGCCATACTGTGCCCTAATAAAACTAACATACACTGCCTAAATAATAATGCAATACAGTGCCCTAATAAAACTAACATACACTGCCTAAATAATAATGCAATACTGTGCCCTATTAAAGCTAACATACACTGCCTAAATAATAATGCCATACAGTGCCCTAATAAAACTAACATACACTGCCTAAATAATAATGCCATACAGTGCCCTAATAAAACTAACATACACTGCCTAAATAATAATGCCATACAGTGCCATAATAAAACTAACATGCACTGCCTAAATAATAATGCAATACAGTGCCATAATAAAACTAACATACACTGCCTAAATAATAATGCCATACTGTGCCCTAATAAAACTAACATACACTGCCTAAATAATAATGCAATACAGTGCCCTAATAAAACTAACATACACTGCCTAAATAATAATGCAATACTGTGCCCTATTAAAGCTAACATACACTGCCTAAATAATAATGCCATACAGTGCCCTAATAAAACTAACATACACTGCCTAAATAATAATGCCATACAGTGCCCTAATAAAACTAACATACACTGCCTAAATAATAATGCCATACAGTGCCCTAATAAAACTAACATACACTGCCTAAATAATAATGCCATACTGTGCCATAATAAAACTAACATACACTGCCTAAATAATAATGCCATACAGTGCCATAATAAAACTAACATACACTGCCTAAATAATAATGCCATACAGTGCCCTAATAAAACTAACATACACTGCCTAAATAATAATGCCATACTGTGCCATAATAAAACCAACATACACTGCCTAAATAATAATGCCATACAGTGCCCTAATAAAACTAACATACACTGCCTAAATAATAATGTCATACTGTGCCATAATAAAACTAACATGCACTGCCTAAATAATAATGCAATACAGTGCCATAATAAAACTAACATACACTTCCTAAATAATAATGCCATACTGTGCCCTAATAAAACTAACATACACTGCCTAAATAATAATGCCATACTGTGCCCTAATAAAACTAACATACACTGCCTAAATAATAATGCCATACTGTGCCCTGATAAAACTAACATACACTTCCCAAATAATAATAATACCATACTGTGCCATAATAAAAGTAACATACACTGCCTAAATAATAATGCCATACAGTGCCCTAATAAAACCAACATACACTGCCTAAATAATAATGCCATACTGTGCCCTAATAAAACCAACATACACTGCCTAAATAATAATGCCATACAGTGCCCTAATAAAACCAACATACACTGCCTAAATAATAATGCCATACTGTGCCATAATAAAACTAACATACACTGCCTAAATAATAATGCAATACTGTGCAATAATAAAACTAACATACGCTGCCTAAATAATAATGCCATACAGTGCCCTAATAAAAGTAACATACACTGCCTAAATAATAATGCCATACTGTGCCCTAATAAAACTAACATACGCTGCCTAAATAATAATGCCATACAGTGCCATAATAAAACTAACATACACTGCCTAAATAACACTGCCATACTGTGCCATAATAAAAGTAACATACACTGCCTAAATAATAATGCCATACTGTGCCCTAATAAAACTAACATACGCTGCCTAAATAATAATGCCATACAGTGCCCTAATAAAACTAACATACACGGCCTAAATAATAATGCCATACTGTGCCCTAATAAAACTAACATACACTGCCTAAATAATAATGCCATACAGTGCCCTAATAAAACTAACATACACTGCCTAAATAATAATGCCATACTGTGCCCTAATAAAACTAACATACACTGCCTAAATAATAATGCCATACAGTGCCATAATAAAACTAACATACACTGCCTAAATAATAATGTCATACAGTGCCCTAATAAAACTAACATACACTGCCTAAATAATAATGCCATACTGTGCCCTAATAAAACTAACATACACTGCCTAAATAATAATGCCATACAGTGCCATAATAAAACTAACATACACTGCCTAAATAATAATGCCATACTGTGCCCTAATAAAACTAACATACACTGCCTAAATAATAATGCAATACAGTGCCCTAATAAAACTAACATACACTGCCTAAATAATAATGCAATACTGTGCCCTATTAAAGCTAACATACACTGCCTAAATAATAATGCCATACAGTGCCCTAATAAAACTAACATACACTGCCTAAATAATAATGCCATACAGTGCCCTAATAAAACTAACATACACTGCCTAAATAATAATGCAATGCTGTACCCTAATAAAACTAACATACACTGCCTAAATAATAATGCCATACAGTGCCCTAATAAAACTAACATACACTGCCTAAATAATAATGCCATACTGTGCCCTGATAAAACTAACATACACTTCCCAAATAATAATAATACCATACTGTGCCATAATAAAAGTAACATACACTGCCTAAATAATAATGCCATACAGTGCCCTAACAAAACCAACATACACTGCCTAAATAATAATGCCATACTGTGCCCTAATAAAACCAACATACACTGCCTAAATAATAATGCCATACTGTGCCATAATAAAAGTAACATACACTGCCTAAATAATAATGCCATACTGTGCCCTAATAAAACTAACATACGCTGCCTAAATAATAATGCCATACAGTGCCCTAATAAAACTAACATACACGGCCTAAATAATAATGCCATACTGTGCCCTAATAAAACTAACATACACTGCCTAAATAATAATGCCATACAGTGCCCTAATAAAACTAACATACACTGCCTAAATAATAATGCCATACTGTGCCCTAATAAAACTAACATACACTGCCTAAATAATAATGCCATACAGTGCCATAATAAAACTAACATACACTGCCTAAATAATAATGTCATACAGTGCCCTAATAAAACTAACATACACTGCCTAAATAATAATGCCATACTGTGCCCTAATAAAACTAACATACACTGCCTAAATAATAATGCCATACAGTGCCATAATAAAACTAACATACACTGCCTAAATAATAATGCCATACTGTGCCCTAATAAAACTAACATACACTGCCTAAATAATAATGCAATACAGTGCCCTAATAAAACTAACATACACTGCCTAAATAATAATGCAATACTGTGCCCTATTAAAGCTAACATACACTGCCTAAATAATAATGCCATACAGTGCCCTAATAAAACTAACATACACTGCCTAAATAATAATGCCATACAGTGCCCTAATAAAACTAACATACACTGCCTAAATAATAATGCAATGCTGTACCCTAATAAAACTAACATACACTGCCTAAATAATAATGCCATACAGTGCCCTAATAAAACTAACATACACTGCCTAAATAATAATGCCATACTGTGCCCTGATAAAACTAACATACACTTCCCAAATAATAATAATACCATACTGTGCCATAATAAAAGTAACATACACTGCCTAAATAATAATGCCATACAGTGCCCTAATAAAACCAACATACACTGCCTAAATAATAATGCCATACTGTGCCCTAATAAAACCAACATACACTGCCTAAATAATAATGCCATACTGTGCCCTAATAAAACTAACATAGACTGCCCAAATAATAATGTCATACTGTGCCCTAATAAAACTAACATACACTGCCTAAATAATAATGCCATACAGTGCCATAATAAAACTAACATACACTGCCTAAATAATAATGCCATACAGTGCCCTAATAAAACTAACATACACTGCCTAAATAATAATGCCATACAGTGCCCTAATAAAACTAACATACACTGCCTAAATAATAATGCCATACAGTGCCATAATAAAACTAACATACACTGCCTAAATAATAATGCCATACTGTGCCCTAATAAAACTAACATACACTGCCTAAATAATAATGCCATACAGTGCCATAATAAAACTAACATACACTGCCTAAATAATAATGTCATACAGTGCCCTAATAAAACTAACATACACTGCCTAAATAATAATGCCATACTGTGCCCTAATAAAACTAACATACACTGCCTAAATAATAATGCCATACAGTGCCATAATAAAGCTAACATGCACTGCCTAAATAATAATGCAATACAGTGCCATAATAAAACTAACATACACTGCCTAAATAATAATGCCATACAGTGCCCTAATAAAACTAACATACACTGCCTAAATAATAATGCCATACAGTGCCCTAATAAAACTAAGCTAGACTGCCCAAATAATAATGCCATACAGTGCCCTAATAAAACTAACATACACTGCCTAAATAATAATGCCATACTGTGCCCTAATAAAACTAACATACACGGCCTAAATAATAATGCCATACTGTGCCCTAATAAAACTAACATACACTGCCTAAATAATAATGCCATACTGTGCCCTAATAAAACTAACATAGACTGCCCAAATAATAATGTCATACAGTGCCCTAATAAAACTAACATACACTTCCCAAATAATAATAATGCCATACTGTGCCATAATAAAACTAACATACACTGCCTAAATAATAATGCCATACAGTGCCATAATAAAACTAACATACACTGCCTAAATAATAATGCCATACAGTGCCATAATAAAACTAACATACACTGCCTAAATAATAATGCCATACAGTGCCATAATAAAACTAACATACACTGCCTAAATAATAATGTCATACAGTGCCCTAATAAAACTAACATACACTGCCTAAATAATAATGCCATACAGTGCCATAATAAAACTAACATGCACTGCCTAAATAATAATGCAATACAGTGCCATAATAAAACTAACATACACTGCCTAAATAATAATGCCATACTGTGCCCTAATAAAACTAACATACACTGCCTAAATAATAATGCAATACAGTGCCCTAATAAAACTAACATACACTGCCTAAATAATAATGCAATACTGTGCCCTATTAAAGCTAACATACACTGCCTAAATAATAATGCCATACAGTGCCCTAATAAAACTAACATACACTGCCTAAATAATAATGCCATACAGTGCCCTAATAAAACTAACATACACTGCCTAAATAATAATGCAATGCTGTACCCTAATAAAACTAACATACACTGCCTAAATAATAATGCCATACAGTGCCCTAATAAAACTAACATACACTGCCTAAATAATAATGCCATACTGTGCCATAATAAAACTAACATACACTGCCTAAATAATAATGCCATACAGTGCCATAATAAAACTAACATACACTGCCTAAATAATAATGCCATACAGTGCCCTAATAAAACTAACATACACTGCCTAAATAATAATGCCATACTGTGCCATAATAAAACCAACATACACTGCCTAAATAATAATGCCATACAGTGCCCTAATAAAACTAACATACACTGCCTAAATAATAATGTCATACTGTGCCATAATAAAACTAACATGCACTGCCTAAATAATAATGCAATACAGTGCCATAATAAAACTAACATACACTGCCTAAATAATAATGCCATACTGTGCCCTAATAAAACTAACATACACTGCCTAAATAATAATGCCATACTGTGCCCTAATAAAACTAACATACACTGCCTAAATAATAATGCCATACTGTGCCCTGATAAAACTAACATACACTTCCCAAATAATAATAATACCATACTGTGCCATAATAAAAGTAACATACACTGCCTAAATAAGAATGCCATACAGTGCCCTAATAAAACCAACATACACTGCCTAAATAATAATGCCATACTGTGCCCTAATAAAACCAACATACACTGCCTAAATAATAATGCCATACAGTGCCCTAATAAAACCAACATACACTGCCTAAATAATAATGCCATACTGTGCCATAATAAAACTAACATACACTGCCTAAATAATAATGCAATACTGTGCCCTAATAAAACTAACATACACTGCCTAAATAATAATGCCATACAGTGCCCTAATAAAACTAACATACACTGCCTAAATAATAATGCCATACAGTGCCCTAATAAAACTAACATACGCTGCCTAAATAATAATGCCATACAGTGCCATAATAAAACTAACATACACTGCCTAAATAACACTGCCATACTGTGCCATAATAAAAGTAACATACACTGCCTAAATAATAATGCCATACTGTGCCCTAATAAAACTAACATACGCTGCCTAAATAATAATGCCATACTGTGCCCTAATAAAACTAACATACACTGCCTAAATAATAATGCCATACTGTGCCCTAATAAAACTAACATACACTGCCTAAATAATAATGCCATACTGTGCCCTGATAAAACTAACATACACTTCCCAAATAATAATAATACCATACTGTGCCATAATAAAAGTAACATACACTGCCTAAATAATAATGCCATACAGTGCCCTAATAAAACCAACATACACTGCCTAAATAATAATGCCATACTGTGCCCTAATAAAACCAACATACACTGCCTAAATAATAATGCCATACAGTGCCCTAATAAAACCAACATACACTGCCTAAATAATAATGCCATACTGTGCCATAATAAAACTAACATACACTGCCTAAATAATAATGCAATACTGTGCCCTAATAAAACTAACATACACTGCCTAAATAATAATGCCATACAGTGCCCTAATAAAACTAACATACACTGCCTAAATAATAATGCCATACAGTGCCCTAATAAAACTAACATACGCTGCCTAAATAATAATGCCATACAGTGCCCTAATAAAACTAACATACACTGCCTAAATAATAATGTCATACAGTGCCCTAATAAAACTAACATACACTGCCTAAATAATAATGTCATACTGTGCCATAATAAAACTAACATGCACTGCCTAAATAATAATGCAATACAGTGCCATAATAAAACTAACATACACTGCCTAAATAATAATGCCATACAGTGCCATAATAAAACTAACATACACTGCCTAAATAATAATGCCATACTGTGCCATAATAAAACTAACATACACTGCCTAAATAATAATGCCATACAGTGCCATAATAAAACTAACATACACTGCCTAAATAATAATGCCATACAGTGCCCTAATAAAACTAACATACACTGCCTAAATAATAATGCCATACTGTGCCATAATAAAACCAACATACACTGCCTAAATAATAATGCCATACAGTGCCCTAATAAAACTAACATACACTGCCTAAATAATAATGTCATACTGTGCCATAATAAAACTAACATGCACTGCCTAAATAATAATGCAATACAGTGCCATAATAAAACTAACATACACTTCCTAAATAATAATGCCATACTGTGCCCTAATAAAACTAACATACACTGCCTAAATAATAATGCCATACTGTGCCCTAATAAAACTAACATACACTGCCTAAATAATAATGCCATACTGTGCCCTGATAAAACTAACATACACTTCCCAAATAATAATAATACCATACTGTGCCATAATAAAAGTAACATACACTGCCTAAATAATAATGCCATACAGTGCCCTAATAAAACCAACATACACTGCCTAAATAATAATGCCATACTGTGCCCTAATAAAACCAACATACACTGCCTAAATAATAATGCCATACAGTGCCCTAATAAAACCAACATACACTGCCTAAATAATAATGCCATACTGTGCCATAATAAAACTAACATACACTGCCTAAATAATAATGCAATACTGTGCAATAATAAAACTAACATACGCTGCCTAAATAATAATGCCATACAGTGCCCTAATAAAAGTAACATACACTGCCTAAATAATAATGCCATACTGTGCCCTAATAAAACTAACATACGCTGCCTAAATAATAATGCCATACAGTGCCATAATAAAACTAACATACACTGCCTAAATAATAATGCCATACTGTGCCATAATAAAAGTAACATACACTGCCTAAATAATAATGCCATACTGTGCCCTAATAAAACTAACATACGCTGCCTAAATAATAATGCCATACAGTGCCCTAATAAAACTAACATACACGGCCTAAATAATAATGCCATACTGTGCCCTAATAAAACTAACATACACTGCCTAAATAATAATGCCATACAGTGCCCTAATAAAACTAACATACACTGCCTAAATAATAATGCCATACTGTGCCCTAATAAAACTAACATACACTGCCTAAATAATAATGCCATACAGTGCCATAATAAAACTAACATACACTGCCTAAATAATAATGTCATACAGTGCCCTAATAAAACTAACATACACTGCCTAAATAATAATAATGCCATACTGTGCCCTAATAAAACTAACATACACTGCCTAAATAATAATGCCATACAGTGCCATAATAAAACTAACATACACTGCCTAAATAATAATGCCATACTGTGCCCTAATAAAACTAACATACACTGCCTAAATAATAATGCAATACAGTGCCCTAATAAAACTAACATACACTGCCTAAATAATAATGCAATACTGTGCCCTATTAAAGCTAACATACACTGCCTAAATAATAATGCCATACAGTGCCCTAATAAAACTAACATACACTGCCTAAATAATAATGCCATACAGTGCCCTAATAAAACTAACATACACTGCCTAAATAATAATGCAATGCTGTACCCTAATAAAACTAACATACACTGCCTAAATAATAATGCCATACAGTGCCCTAATAAAACTAACATACACTGCCTAAATAATAATGCCATACTGTGCCCTGATAAAACTAACATACACTTCCCAAATAATAATAATACCATACTGTGCCATAATAAAAGTAACATACACTGCCTAAATAATAATGCCATACAGTGCCCTAATAAAACCAACATACACTGCCTAAATAATAATGCCATACTGTGCCCTAATAAAACCAACATACACTGCCTAAATAATAATGCCATACTGTGCCATAATAAAAGTAACATACACTGCCTAAATAATAATGCCATACAGTGCCCTAATAAAACTAACATACACTGCCTAAATAATAATGCCATACTGTGCCCTAATAAAACTAACATACGCTGCCTAAATAATAATGCCATACAGTGCCATAATAAAACTAACATACACTGCCTAAATAACACTGCCATACTGTGCCATAATAAAAGTAACATACACTGCCTAAATAATAATGCCATACTGTGCCCTAATAAAACTAACATACGCTGCCTAAATAATAATGCCATACAGTGCCCTAATAAAACTAACATACACGGCCTAAATAATAATGCCATACTGTGCCCTAATAAAACTAACATACACTGCCTAAATAATAATGCCATACAGTGCCCTAATAAAACTAACATACACTGCCTAAATAATAATGCCATACTGTGCCCTAATAAAACTAACATACACTGCCTAAATAATAATGCCATACAGTGCCATAATAAAACTAACATACACTGCCTAAATAATAATGTCATACAGTGCCCTAATAAAACTAACATACACTGCCTAAATAATAATGCCATACTGTGCCCTAATAAAACTAACATACACTGCCTAAATAATAATGCCATACAGTGCCATAATAAAACTAACATACACTGCCTAAATAATAATGCCATACTGTGCCCTAATAAAACTAACATACACTGCCTAAATAATAATGCAATACAGTGCCCTAATAAAACTAACATACACTGCCTAAATAATAATGCAATACTGTGCCCTATTAAAGCTAACATACACTGCCTAAATAATAATGCCATACAGTGCCCTAATAAAACTAACATACACTGCCTAAATAATAATGCCATACAGTGCCCTAATAAAACTAACATACACTGCCTAAATAATAATGCAATGCTGTACCCTAATAAAACTAACATACACTGCCTAAATAATAATGCCATACAGTGCCCTAATAAAACTAACATACACTGCCTAAATAATAATGCCATACTGTGCCCTGATAAAACTAACATACACTTCCCAAATAATAATAATACCATACTGTGCCATAATAAAAGTAACATACACTGCCTAAATAATAATGCCATACAGTGCCCTAATAAAACCAATATACACTGCCTAAATAATAATGCCATACTGTGCCCTAATAAAACCAACATACACTGCCTAAATAATAATGCCATACTGTGCCCTAATAAAACTAACATAGACTGCCCAAATAATAATGTCATACTGTGCCCTAATAAAACTAACATACACTGCCTAAATAATAATGCCATACAGTGCCCTAATAAAACTAACATACACGGCCTAAATAATAATGCCATACAGTGCCCTAATAAAACTAACATACACTGCCTAAATAATAATGCCATACAGTGCCCTAATAAAACTAACATACACTGCCTAAATAATAATGCCATACAGTGCCATAATAAAACTAACATACACTGCCTAAATAATAATGCCATACTGTGCCCTAATAAAACTAACATACACTGCCTAAATAATAATGCCATACAGTGCCATAATAAAACTAGCATACACTGCCTAAATAATAATGTCATACAGTGCCCTAATAAAACTAACATACACTGCCTAAATAATAATGCCATACTGTGCCCTAATAAAACTAACATACACTGCCTAAATAATAATGCCATACAGTGCCATAATAAAGCTAACATGCACTGCCTAAATAATAATGCAATACAGTGCCATAATAAAACTAACATACACTGCCTAAATAATAATGCCATACAGTGCCCTAATAAAACTAACATACACTGCCTAAATAATAATGCCATACAGTGCCCTAATAAAACTAAGCTAGACTGCCCAAATAATAATGCCATACAGTGCCCTAATAAAACTAACATACACTGCCTAAATAATAATGCCATACTGTGCCCTAATAAAACTAACATACACGGCCTAAATAATAATGCCATACTGTGCCCTAATAAAACTAACATACACTGCCTAAATAATAATGCCATACTGTGCCCTAATAAAACTAACATAGACTGCCCAAATAATAATGTCATACAGTGCCCTAATAAAACTAACATACACTTCCCAAATAATAATAATGCCATACTGTGCCATAATAAAACTAACATACACTGCCTAAATAATAATGCCATACAGTGCCATAATAAAACTAACATACACTGCCTAAATAATAATGCCATACAGTGCCATAATAAAACTAACATACACTGCCTAAATAATAATGCCATACAGTGCCATAATAAAACTAACATACACTGCCTAAATAATAATGTCATACAGTGCCCTAATAAAACTAACATACACTGCCTAAATAATAATGCCATACAGTGCCATAATAAAACTAACATGCACTGCCTAAATAATAATGCAATACAGTGCCATAATAAAACTAACATACACTGCCTAAATAATAATGCCATACTGTGCCCTAATAAAACTAACATACAATGCCTAAATAATAATGCAATACAGTGCCCTAATAAAACTAACATACACTGCCTAAATAATAATGCAATACTGTGCCCTATTAAAGCTAACATACACTGCCTAAATAATAATGCCATACAGTGCCCTAATAAAACTAACATACACTGCCTAAATAATAATGCCATACAGTGCTTTAATAAAACTAACATACACTGCCTAAATAATAATGCAATGCTGTACCCTAATAAAACTAACATACACTGCCTAAATAATAATGCCATACAGTGCCCTAATAAAACTAACATACACTGCCTAAATAATAATGCCATACTGTGCCATAATAAAACTAACATACACTGCCTAAATAATAATGCCATACAGTGCCATAATAAAACTAACATACACTGCCTAAATAATAATGCCATACAGTGCCCTAATAAAACTAACATACACTGCCTAAATAATAATGCCATACTGTGCCATAATAAAACCAACATACACTGCCTAAATAATAATGCCATACAGTGCCCTAATAAAACTAACATACACTGCCTAAATAATAATGTCATACAGTGCCATAATAAAACTAACATGCACTGCCTAAATAATAATGCAATACAGTGCCATAATAAAACTAACATACACTGCCTAAATAATAATGCCATACTGTGCCCTAATAAAACTAACATACACTGCCTAAATAATAATGCCATACTGTGCCCTAATAAAACTAACATACACTGCCTAAATAATAATGCCATACTGTGCCCTGATAAAACTAACATACACTTCCCAAATAATAATAATACCATACTGTGCCATAATAAAAGTAACATACACTGCCTAAATAATAATGCCATACAGTGCCCTAATAAAACCAACATACACTGCCTAAATAATAATGCCATACTGTGCCCTAATAAAACCAACATACACTGCCTAAATAATAATGCCATACAGTGCCCTAATAAAACCAACATACACTGCCTAAATAATAATGCCATACTGTGCCATAATAAAACTAACATACACTGCCTAAATAATAATGCAATACTGTGCCCTAATAAAACTAACATACACTGCCTAAATAATAATGCCATACAGTGCCCTAATAAAACTAACATACACTGCCTAAATAATAATGCCATACTGTGCCCTAATAAAACTAACATACGCTGCCTAAATAATAATGCCATACAGTGCCATAATAAAACTAACATACACTGCCTAAATAACACTGCCATACTGTGCCATAATAAAAGTAACATACACTGCCTAAATAATAATGCCATACTGTGCCCTAATAAAACTAACATACGCTGCCTAAATAATAATGCCATACAGTGCCCTAATAAAACTAACATACACGGCCTAAATAATAATGCCATACTGTGCCCTAATAAAACTAACATACACTGCCTAAATAATAATGCCATACTGTGCCATAATAAAACTAACATACACTGCCTAAATAATAATGCCATACAGTGCCATAATAAAACTAACATACACTGCCTAAATAATAATGCCATACAGTGCCTTAATAAAACTAACATACACTGCCTAAATAATAATGCCATACTGTGCCATAATAAAACCAACATACACTGCCTAAATAATAATGCCATACAGTGCCCTAATAAAACTAACATACACTGCCTAAATAATAATGTCATACTGTGCCATAATAAAACTAACATGCACTGCCTAAATAATAATGCAATACAGTGCCATAATAAAACTAACATACACTGCCTAAATAATAATGCCATACTGTGCCCTAATAAAACTAACATACACTGCCTAAATAATAATGCAATACAGTGCCCTAATAAAACTAACATACACTGCCTAAATAATAATGCCATACTGTGCCCTGATAAAACTAACATACACTTCCCAAATAATAATAATACCATACTGTGCCATAATAAAAGTAACATACACTGCCTAAATAATAATGCCATACAGTGCCCTAATAAAACCAACATACACTGCCTAAATAATAATGCCATACTGTGCCCTAATAAAACCAACATACACTGCCTAAATAATAATGCCATACAGTGCCCTAATAAAACCAACATACACTGCCTAAATAATAATGCCATACTGTGCCATAATAAAACTAACATACACTGCCTAAATAATAATGCAATACTGTGCCCTAATAAAACTAACATACACTTCCCAAATAATAATAATGCCATACTGTGCCATAATAAAACTAACATACACTGCCTAAATAATAATGCCATACAGTGCCCTAATAAAACTAACATACACTGCCTAAATAATAATGCCATACAGTGCCCTAATAAAACTAACATACACTGCCTAAATAATAATGCCATACAGTGCCCTAATAAAACTAACATACACTGCCTAAATAATAATGCCATACAGTGCCCTAATAAAACTAACATACACTGCCTAAATAATAATGCCATACAGTGCCCTAATAAAACTAACATACACTGCCTAAATAATAATGCCATACAGTGCCATAATAAAACTAACATACACTGCCTAAATAATAATGCCATACTG
This sequence comes from Rhinoderma darwinii, assembly GCF_050947455.1. Lineage (NCBI taxonomy): Eukaryota > Metazoa > Chordata > Amphibia > Anura > Rhinodermatidae > Rhinoderma > Rhinoderma darwinii. Next base: position 8,833,257 of record NC_134687.1, read on the forward strand.
TGCCCTAATAAAACTAACATACACTGCCTAAATAATAATGCCATACAGTGCCCTAATAAAACTAACATACACTGCCTAAATAATAATGCCATACAGTGCCCTAATAAAACTAACATACACTGCCTAAATAATAATGCAATACTGTGCCCTAATAAAACTAACATACAATTCCCAAATAATAATAATGCCATACTGTGCCATAATAAAAGTAACATACACTGCCTAAATAATAATGTAATACTGTGCCCTAATAAAACTAACATACACTGCCTAAATAATAATGCCATACTGTGCCCTAATAAAACTAACATACACTGCCTAAATAATAATGCCATACTGTGCCCTAATAAAACTAACATACACTGCCTAAATAATAATGCCATACTGTGCCCTAATAAAACTAACATACACTTCCCAAATAATAATAATGCCATACTGTGCCATAATAAAACTAACATACACTGCCTAAATAATAATGCCATACTGTGCCCTAATAAAACTAACATACACTTCCCAAATAATAATAATGCCATACAGTGCCATAATAAAACTAACATACACTGCCTAAATAATAATGCAATACTGTGCCCTAATAAAACTAACATACACTTCCCAAATAATAATAATGCCATACTGTGCCAAAATAAAAGTAACATACACTGCCTAAATAATAATGCCATACTGTGCCATAATAAAACTAACATACACTGCCTAAATAATAATGCCATACAGTGCCCTAATAAAACTAACATACACTGCCTAAATAATAATGCCATACTGTGCCATAATAAAACTAACATACACTGCCTAAATAATAATGCCATACAGTGCCCTAATAAAACTAACATACACTGCCTAAATAATAATGCAATACTGTGCCCTAATAAAACTAACATACACTGCCTAAATAATATTAACATGCAGTGCCCTAATAAAACTAACATACACGGCCTAAATAATAATGCCATACAGTGCCCTAATAAAACCAACATACACTGCCTAAATAATAATGCCATACTGTGCCCTAATAAAACCAACATACACTGCCTAAATAATAATGCCATACTGTGCCCTAATAAAACCAACATACACTGCCTAAATAATAATGCCATACTGTGCCCTAATAAAACTAACATACACGGCCTAAATAATAATGCCATACAGTGCCCTAATAAAACTAACATACACTGCCTAAATAATAATGCCATACTGTGCCCTAATAAAACCAACATACACTGCCTAAATAATAATGCCATACTGTGCCCTAAGAAAACTAACATACACTTCCCAAATAATAATAATGCCATACTGTGCCATAATAAAACTAACATACACTGCCTAAATAATAATGCAATACTGTGCCCTAATAAAACTAACATACACTTCCCAAATAATAATAATGCCATATTGTGCCATAATAAAAGTAACATACACTGCCTAAATAATAATGCCATACTGTGTCCTAATAAAACTAACATACACTGCCCAAATAATAATGCCTTACTGTGCCATAATAAAACCAACATACACTGCCTAAATAATAATGCCATACTGTGCCCTAATAAAACTAACATACACTGCCTAAATAATAATGCCATACTGTGCCCTAATAAAACTAACATACACTGCCTAAATAATAATGCCATACAGTGCCATAATAAAACTAACATACACGGCCTAAATAATAATGCCATACAGTGCCATAATAAAACTAACATACACTGCCTAAATAATAATGCAATTCTGTGCCCTACTAAAACTAACATACACTGCCCAAATAATAATGCCATACAGTGCCATAATAAAACTAACATACACTGCCTAAATAATAAAGCCATACAGTGCCCTAATAAAACCAACATACACTGCCTAAATAATAATGCCATACTGTGCCCTAATAAAACTAACATACACGGCCTAAATAATAATGCCATACAGTGCCATAATAAAACTAACATACACTGCCTAAATAATAATGCAATTCTGTGCCCTAATAAAACTAACATACACTGCCCAAATAATAATGCCATACAGTGCCCTAATAAAACTAACATACACTGCCTAAATAATAATGCCATACTGTGCCATAATAAAACTAACATACACTGCCTAAATAATAATGCCATACTGTGCCCTAATAAAACCAACATACACTGCCTAAATAATAATGCCATACAGTGCCCTAATAAAACTAACATACAATGCCTAAATAATAAAACCATACTGTGCCATAATAAAACTAACATACACTGCCTAAATAATAAGGCCATACTGTGCCCTAATAAAACCAACATACACTGCCCAAATAATAATGACATACAGTGCCCTAATAAAACTAACATACACTGCCTAAATAATAAAGCCATACTGTGCCCTAATAAAACTAACATACACTGCCTAAATAATAAGGCCATACTGTGCCCTAATAAAACTAACATACACTGCCTAAATAATAATGTCATACAGTGCCCATATAAAACTAACATACACTGCCTAAATAATAAAGCCATACTGTGCCCTAATAAAACCAACATACACTGCCCAAATAATAATGCCATACTGTGCCCTAATAAAACTAACATACACTGCCTAAATAATAAAGCCATACTGTGCCCTAATAAAACCAACATACACTGCCCAAATAATAATGCCATACTATGCCCTAATAAAACCAACATACACTGCCAAAATAATAATGCCATACTGTGCCATAATAAAGCTAACATACACTGCCTAAATAATAATGCAATTATGTGCCCTAATAAAACTGACATACACTGAATAAATAATAAAGCCATACTGTGCCATAATAAAACCAACATACACTGCCTAAATAATAATGTCATACTGTGCCCTAATAAAACCAATATACACTGCCTAAATAAAAATGTCATACAGTGCCCTAATAAAACTAACATACACTGCCTAAATAATAAAGCCATACTGTGCCATAATAAAACCAACATAAACTGCCTAAATAATAATGTCATACAGTGCCCTAATAAAACCAACATACACTGCCCAAATAATAATAACATACTGTGCCCTAATAAAACTAACATACACTGCCTAAATAATAATGTCATACAGTGCCATAATAAAACTAACATACACTGCCTAAATAATAATGCCATACAGTGCCATAATTAAACCAACATACACTGCCTAAATAATAATGTCATACTGTGCCCTAATAAAACCAACATACACTGCCCAAATAATAATGCCATACTGTGCCCTAATAAAACTAACATACACTGCCTAAATAATAATGCCATACTGTGCCCTTATAAAACTAACATACACTGCCTAAATAACACTGCCATACTGTGCCATAATAAAAGTAACATACACTGCCTAAATAATAATGCAATACTGTGCCCTAATAAAACTAACATACTCTGCCTAAATAATAATGTCATACAGTGCCCTAATAAAACTAACATACACTGCCTAAATAATAATGTCATACTGTGCCCTAATAAAACTAACATGCACTGCCTAAATAATAATGCCATACTGTGCCCTAATAAAACTAACATACACTGCCTAAATAATAATGCCATACTGTGCCCTAATAAAACTAACATACACTGCCTAAATAATAATGCCATAACGTGCCATAATAAAAGTAAAATACACTGCCCAAATAATAATGCCATACAGTACCATAATAAAACTAACATACACTGCCTAAATAATAATGCCATACTGTGCCCTAATAAAACTAACATACACGGCCTAAATAATAATGCCATACAGTGCCCTAATAAAACTAACATAGACTGCCCAAATAATAATGCCATACAGTGCCCTAATAAAACTAACATACACTGCCTAAATAATAATGTCATACAGTGCCCTAATAAAACTAACATACACTGCCTAAATAATAATGACATACTGTGCCATAATAAAAGTAACATACACGGCCTAAATAATAATGCCATACAGTGCCATAATAAAACTAACATACACGGCCTAAATAATAATGACATACTGTGCCCTAATAAAACTAACATACACTGCCTAAATAATAATGCCATACAGTGCCATAATAAAACTAACATACACTGCCCAAATAATAATGCCATACAGTGCCCTAATAAAACTAACATACACGGCCTAAATAATAATGCCATACAGTGCCATAATAAAACTAACATACACTGCCTAAATAATAATGCCATACAGTGCCCAAATAAAACTAACATACACTGCCTAACTAATAATGCCATATAGTGCCCTAATAAAACTAACATACACTGCCTAAATAATAATGCCATACAGTGCCCTAATAAAACTAACATACACGGCCTAAATAATAATGCCATACATTGCCATAATAAAACTAACATACACTGCCTAAATAATAATGCCATACAGTGCCATAATAAAACCAACATACACTGCCTAAATAATAATGCCATACATTGCCCTAATAAAACTAACATACACTGCCTAAATAATAATGCAATACTGTGCCCTAATAAAACTAACATACACTGCCTAAATAATATTAACATGCAGTGCCCTAATAAAACTAACATACACGGCCTAAATAATAATGCCATACAGTGCCCTAATAAAACCAACATACACTGCCTAAATAATAATGCCATACTGTGCCCTAATAAAACCAACATACACTGCCTAAATAATAATGCCATACTGTGCCCTAATAAAACCAACATACACTGCCTAAATAATAATGCCATACAGTGCCATAATAAAACTAACATACACTGCCTAAATAATAATGCCATACTGTGCCCTAATAAAACCAACATACACTGCCTAAATAATAATGCCATACTGTGCCCTAAGAAAACTAACATACACTTCCCAAATAATAATAATGCCATACTGTGCCATAATAAAACTAACATACACTGCCTAAATAATAATGCAATACTGTGCCCTAATAAAACTAACATACACTTCCCAAATAATAATAATGCCATATTGTGCCATAATAAAAGTAACATACACTGCCTAAATAATAATGCCATACTGTGTCCTAATAAAACTAACATACACTGCCCAAATAATAATGCCTTACTGTGCCATAATAAAACTAACATACACTGCCTAAATAATAAGGCCATACTGTGCCCTAATAAAACCAACATACACTGCCCAAATAATAATGACATACAGTGCCCTAATAAAACTAACATACACTGCCTAAATAATAATGTCATACAGTGCCCATATAAAACTAACATACACTGCCTAAATAATAAAGCCATACTGTGCCCTAATAAAACCAACATACACTGCCCAAATAATAATGCCATACTGTGCCCTAATAAAACTAACATACACTGCCTAAATAATAAAGCCATACTGTGCCCTAATAAAACCAACATACACTGCCCAAATAATAATGCCATACTATGCCCTAATAAAACCAACATACACTGCCAAAATAATAATGCCATACTGTGCCATAATAAAGCTAACATACACTGCCTAAATAATAATGCAATTATGTGCCCTAATAAAACTGACATACACTGAATAAATAATAATGCCATACAGTGCCATAATAAAACTAACATACACTGCCTAAATAATAATGCAATTCTGTGCCCTACTAAAACTAACATACACTGCCCAAATAATAATGCCATACAGTGCCATAATAAAACTAACATACACTGCCTAAATAATAAAGCCATACAGTGCCCTAATAAAACCAACATACACTGCCTAAATAATAATGCCATACTGTGCCCTAATAAAACTAACATACACGGCCTAAATAATAATGCCATACAGTGCCATAATAAAACTAACATACACTGCCTAAATAATAATGCAATTCTGTGCCCTAATAAAACTAACATACACTGCCCAAATAATAATGCCATACAGTGCCCTAATAAAACTAACATACACTGCCTAAATAATAATGCCATACTGTGCCATAATAAAACTAACATACACTGCCTAAATAATAATGCCATACTGTGCCCTAATAAAACCAACATACACTGCCTAAATAATAATGCCATACAGTGCCCTAATAAAACTAACATACAATGCCTAAATAATAAAACCATACTGTGCCATAATAAAACTAACATACACTGCCTAAATAATAAGGCCATACTGTGCCCTAATAAAACCAACATACACTGCCCAAATAATAATGACATACAGTGCCCTAATAAAACTAACATACACTGCCTAAATAATAATGTCATACAGTGCCCATATAAAACTAACATACACTGCCTAAATAATAAAGCCATACTGTGCCCTAATAAAACCAACATACACTGCCCAAATAATAATGCCATACTGTGCCCTAATAAAACTAAAATACACTGCCTAAATAATAAAGCCATACTGTGCCCTAATAAAACCAACATACACTGCCCAAATAATAATGCCATACTATGCCCTAATAAAACCAACATACACTGCCAAAATAATAATGCCATACTGTGCCATAATAAAGCTAACATACACTGCCTAAATAATAATGCAATTATGTGCCCTAATAAAACTGACATACACTGAATAAATAATAAAGCCATACTGTGCCATAATAAAACCAACATACACTGCCTAAATAATAATGTCATACTGTGCCCTAATAAAACCAATATACACTGCCTAAATAAAAATGTCATACAGTGCCATAATAAAACTAACATACACTGCCTAAATAATAAAGCCATACTGTGCCATAATAAAACCAACATAAACTGCCTAAATAATAATGTCATACAGTGCCCTAATAAAACCAACATACACTGCCCAAATAATAATAACATACTGTGCCCTAATAAAACTAACATACACTGCCTAAATAATAATGTCATACAGTGCCATAATAAAACTAACATACACTGCCCAAATAATAATGCCATACAGTGCCCTAATAAAACTAACATACACTGCCTAAATAATAATGTCATACAGTGCCCTAATAAAACTAACATACACTGCCTAAATAATAATGACATACTGTGCCATAATAAAAGTAACATACACGGCCTAAATAATAATGCCATACTGTGCCCTAATAAAACTAACATACACTGCCTAAATAATAATGCCATACAGTGCCCTAATAAAACCAACATACACTGCCCAAATAATAATGCCATAGTGTGCCCTAATAAAACTAACATACACTGCCTAAATAATAATGCCATACTGTGCCCTAATAAAACTAACATACACTGCCTAAATAACACTGCCATACTGTGCCATAATAAAAGTAACATACACTGCCTAAATAATAATGCAATACTGTGCCCTAATAAAACTAACATACTCTGCCTAAATAATAATGTCATACAGTGCCCTAATAAAACTAACATACACTGCCTAAATAATAATGTCATACTGTGCCCTAATAAAACTAACATGCACTGCCTAAATAATAATGCCATACTGTGCCCTAATAAAACTAACATACACTGCCTAAATAATAATGCCATACTGTGCCCTAATAAAACTAACATACACTGCCTAAATAATAATGCCATAACGTGCCATAATAAAAGTAAAATACACTGCCCAAATAATAATGCCATACAGTACCATAATAAAACTAACATACACTGCCTAAATAATAATGCCATACTGTGCCCTAATAAAACTAACATACACGGCCTAAATAATAATGCCATACAGTGCCCTAATAAAACTAACATACACTGCCTAAATAATAATGTCATACAGTGCCCTAATAAAACCAACATACACTGCCTAAATAATAATGCCATATAGTGCCCTAATAAAACTAACATACACTGCCTAAATAATAATGCCATACTGTGCCCTAATAAAACTAACATAGACTGCCCAAATAATAATGCCATACAGTGCCCTAATAAAACTAACATACACTGCCTAAATAATAATGTCATACAGTGCCCTAATAAAACTAACATACACTGCCTAAATAATAATGACATACTGTGCCATAATAAAAGTAACATACACGGCCTAAATAATAATGCCATACAGTGCCATAATAAAACTAACATACACGGCCTAAATAATAATGACATACTGTGCCCTAATAAAAGTAACATACACTGCCTAAATAATAATGCCATACAGTGCCATAATAAAACTAACATACACTGCCCAAATAATAATGCCATACAGTGCCCTAATAAAACTAACATACACGGCCTAAATAATAATGCCATACAGTGCCATAATAAAACTAACATACACTGCCTAAATAATAATGCCATACAGTGCCCTAATAAAACTAACATACACTGCCTAACTAATAATGCCATACAGTGCCCTAATAAAACTAACATACACTGCCTAAATAATAATGCCATACAGTGCCCTAATAAAACTAACATACACGGCCTAAATAATAATGCCATACATTGCCATAATAAAACTAACATACACTGCCTAAATAATAATGCCATACAGTGCCATAATAAAACCAACATACACTGCCTAAATAATAATGCCATACATTGCCATAATAAAACTAACATACACTGCCTAAATAATAATGCCATACATTGCCATAATAAAACTAACATACATTGCCTAAATAATAATGCCATACTGTGCCCTAATAAAACTAACATACACTGCCTAAATAATAATGCCATACAGTGCCCTAATAAAACTAACATACACTGCCTAAATAATAATGCCATATTGTGCCCTAATAAAACTAACATACACTGCCCAAATAATAATGCCATACAGTGCCCTTATAAAACTAACATACACTGCCTAAATAATAATGCCATACAGTGCCATAATAAAACTAACATACACGGCCTAAATAATAATTCCATACAGTGCCCTAATAAAACCAACATACACTGCCTAAATAATAATGCCATACAGTGCCCTAATAAAACCAACATACACTGCCTAAATAATAATGCCATACAGTGCCCTAATAAAACCAACATACACTTCCCAAATAATAATAATGACATACTGTGCCATAATAAAACTAACATACACTGCCTAAATAATAATGCCATACTGTGCCATAATAAAACTAACATACACGGCCTAAATAATAATGCCATACAGTGCCCTAATAAAACCAACATACACTGCCTAAATAATAATGCCATAAAGTGCCCTAATAAGACCAACATACACTGCCTAAATAATAATGCCATACAGTGCCATAATAAAACTAACATACAATGCCTAAATAATAATGCCATACAGTGCCATAATAAAACTAACATACACTGCCTAAATAATAATGCCATACTGTGCCCTAATAAAACTAACATACACTGCCTAAATAATAATGCCATACTGTGCCATAATAAAACTAACATACACGGCCTAAATAATAATGCCATACAGTGCCCTAATAAAACCAACATACACTGCCTAAATAATAATGCCATACAGTGCCATAATAAAACTAACATACACTGCCTAAATAATAATGCCATACAGTGCCCTAATAAAACTAACATACACTGCCTAAATAATAATGCCATACAGTGCCATAATAAAACTAACATACACTGCCTAAATAATAATGCCATACAGTGCCCTAATAAAACTAACATACACTGCCTAAATAATAATGCCATACAGTGCCCTAATAAAACCAACATACACTTCCCAAATAATAATAATGACATACTGTGCCATAATAAAACTAACATACACTGCCTAAATAATAATGCCATACTGTGCCATAATAAAACTAACATACACGGCCTAAATAATAATGCCATACAGTGCCCTAATAAAACCAACATACACTGCCTAAATAATAATGCCATAAAGTGCCCTAATAAACCAACATACACTGCCTAAATAATAATGCCATACAGTGCCATAATAAAACTAACATACAATGCCTAAATAATAATGCCATACAGTGCCATAATAAAACTAACATACACTGCCTAAATAATAATGCCATACTGTGCCCTAATAAAACTAACATACACTGCCTAAATAATAATGCCATACAGTGTCCTAATAAAACCAACATACACTGCCTAAATAATAATGCCATACAGTGCCCTAATAAAACTAACATACACTGCCTAAATAATAATGCCATACTGTGCCATAATAAAACTAACATACACGGCCTAAATAATAATGCCATACAGTGCCCTAATAAAACCAACATACACTGCCTAATTAATAATGCCATACAGTGCCCTAATAAAACCAACATACACTGCCTAAATAATAATGCCATACAGTGCCCTAATAAAACCAACATACACTTCCCAAATAATAATAATGACATACTGTGCCATAATAAAACTAACATACACTGCCTAAATAATAATGCCATACTGTGCCATAATAAAACCAACATACACTGCCTAAATAATAATGCCATACAGTGCCCTAATAAAACCAACATACACTGCCTAAATAATAATGCCATACAGTGCCCTAATAAAACTAACATATACTGCCTAAATAATAATGCCATACTGTGCCCTAATAAAACTAACATACACTGCCTAAATAATAATGCCATACTGTGCCATAATAAAACTAACATACAAGGCCTAAATAATAATGCCATACAGTGCCCTAATAAAACTAACATACACTGCCTAAATAATAATGCCATACAGTGCCCTAATAAAACTAACATACAATGCCTAAATAATAATGCCATACAGTGCCATAATAAAACTAACATACACTGCCTAAATAATAATGCCATACTGTGCCCTAATAAAACTAACATACACTGGCTAAATAATAATGCCATACTGTGCCATAATAAAACTAACATACAAGGCCTAAATAATAATGCCATACAGTGCCCTAATAAAACCAACATACACTGCCTAAATAATAATGCCATATAGTGCCCTAATAAAACTAACATACACTGCCTAAATAATAATGCCATACTGTGCCCTTATAAAACCAACATACACTACCTAAATAATAATGCCATACAGTGCCCTAATAAAACCAACATACACTTCCCAAATAATAATAATGCCATACAGTGCCATAATAAAACTAACATACACTGCCTAAATAATAATGCCATACAGTGCCATAATAAAACCAACATACACTGCCTATATAATAATGCCATACTGTGCCATAATAAAACTAACATACACTGCCTAAATAATAATGCCATACAGTGCCCTAATAAAACTAACATACACTGCCTAAATAATAATGCCATACAGTGCCATAATAAAACTAACATACAATGCCTAAATAATAATGCCATACTGTGCCATAATAAAGCTAACATACACTGCCTAAATAATAATGCCATACTGTGCCCTAATAAAACTAACATACACTGCCTAAATAATAATGCCATACAGTGCCATAATAAAACTAACATATACTGCCTAAATAATAATGCCATACAGTGCCCTAATAAAACTAACATACACTGCCTAAATAATAATGCCATACAGTGCCCTAATAAAACTAACATACACTGCCTAAATAATAATGCCATACAGTGCCCTAATAAAACTAACATACAATGCCTAAATAATAACGCCATACAGTGCCATAATAAAACTAACATACACTGCCTAAATAATAATGCCATACTGTGCCATAATAAAACTAACATACAAGGCCTAAATAATAATGCCATACAGTGCCCTAATAAAACCAACATACACTGCCTAAATAATAATGCCATATAGTGCCCTAATAAAACTAACATACACTGCCTAAATAATAATGCCATACTGTGCCCTTATAAAACCAACATACACTACCTAAATAATAATGCCATACAGTGCCCTAATAAAACCAACATACACTTCCCAAATAATAATAATGCCATACAGTGCCATAATAAAACTAACATACACTGCCTAAATAATAATGCCATACAGTGCCATAATAAAACCAACATACACTGCCTATATAATAATGCCATACTGTGCCATAATAAAACTAACATACACTGCCTAAATAATAATGCCATACAGTGCCCTAATAAAACTAACATACACTGCCTAAATAATAATGCCATACAGTGCCATAATAAAACTAACATACACTGCCTAAATAATAATGCAATACAGTGCCCTAATAAAACTAACATGCACTGCCTAAATAATAATGCCATACTGTGCCATAATAAAGCTAACATACACTGCCTAAATAATAATGCCATACTGTGCCCTAATAAAACTAACATACACTGCCTAAATAATAATGCCATACAGTGCCATAATAAAACTAACATACACTGCCTAAATAATAATGCCATACATTGCCATAATAAAACTAACATACACTGCCTAAATAATAATGCCATACAGTGTCATAATAAAACTAACATACACTGCCTAAATAATAATGCAATACTGTGCCCTAATAAAACTAACATACACTGCCCAAATAATAATGCCATACTGTGCCCTAATAAAACTAACATACACTGCCCAAATAATAATGCCATACATTGCCATAATAAAACTAACATACACGGCCTAAATAATAATGCCATACTGTGCCCTAATAAAACTGACATACACTGCCTAAATAATAATGCCATACTGTGCCCTAATAAAACTGACATACACTGCCTAAATAATAATGCCATACTGTGCCATAATAAAACTAACATACACTGCCTAAATAATAATGCCATACAGTGCCCTAATAAAACTAACATACACTGCCCAAATAATAATGCCATACTGTGCCCTAATAAAACTAACATACACTTCCCAAATAATAATAATGCCATACAGTGCCCTAATAAAACTGACATACACTGCCTAAATAATAATGCCATACTGTGCCATAACAAAACTAACATACACTGCCTAAAAAATAAAGGAATACGTCCCAAATAAGTATAAAACAGCAGTCACAGATTCTGCACCAGATTTTTGTATATCTGTTGTCAAATTTTAATTTAAAATCTTAATAAATATCCAGTAACCTAATATCTGAAATCATTCTGTATAGATGTAGTTGGGTAATCAGAAGAGTCCTTCCCACATCTATCAGTGGTATATAACTGAAAATCAGAGCACCCCCCGAAGATAAGGTTATATCAAAGGTTAATCAATATTATCTTCCTGAAAAATGTGTGGAGGATCGGTACAAAGGATCGGGGATCTACAAAACAAACTTTTTTACAGTAATATTATGTAGCTTTTCTTGTGCCCCCTGTAGTGTCCTTTTTTATTCGAAAACTAATATATAGGTCGGACGTGGGGATTTTACATTTCTATGTCCGAATAATATATGTACAGCATATATCTGTATTTCTTATTTCAGTGTTTGTAGTTTTTTTTTTTTGTTCCCTGTTCTTAATATTAATCTTGATTTCGGATTAAATTTATAACTTGAAATAGAAAATAAAATAAATAAAGAAATCTGTAGTGAAATAAACAAAAATAAGTACTCAAACGAATGAATTCATAATGAAACAAATCATTTGATTAAATAAATACCTAAATAAAAAAAAATACATAAATTAAATGATATAAATAAATATACAAATACATTAAATTAAAAAAAATACATAAATTAAATAAATATATAAAAATAAATATATAAATGAATATAAATAAATAAAAAATACGTACATTAAATGAAATAAATACCCAAAAAAAATTAACTGAATACATAGAAATAAATTGATAAATTAAATAAATTAAATAGATAAGTCATTAAATAAATGAATGAGAAAATAAATATAAAAAATACTTTATTGTATTTTTATTGTAAAAATACTTTTTACTGTATTTTAATAAATAAATATAAATAAATACAAACATAAATGAATTAAAAACACATAAGTAAATAAATAAAATTAAAGTATTAAAAAAATAAATGCATAAAAAAATAAATACAATAAATACAAATCAATAATTGATCGATCAAATAATTAAGTAAATAAATCAATTAATTCCTACATAAAGTAAACAACAGTCAAATAAACCTAATTTCAGTATCTAAATATTTGGATATCTGAAGTTTTACAAGAACTTAAGGCCCTTTAAGACGGGCCAATGATCAGGCGAATGATCATTCGTATACAGGGCAGCGATCAGCTCATGATCGCTCGTTTGTTGGCTGATCAAATCTTTCCTGTCGCTTGTCGGGAACACATCTTCTCGTGTAAGATGAGAATGAACGATTACCAATTTTTCGTCCCAATACTTGCGGTCATTGCTCCGTGTAAATGGAGCAAACGAGCGCCGATCAACATGCGGTATTGACTTTTTGTCGGGGGTCCGCTTTGCATATGAGATCGTTTAGACTTTACGAGACAGTCAGGGAATACAGGGGGGAAATTATACTTTTTGCGTAATGTTACAAGTAGTTTATTAAGGGTGGAATTGACCGACTCTTATTTTCACGACTGTGAAGAATTAGCAGCTTATATAGCGGAGTTGAAGTTCTGTGCATGGACCCGGAGCTGCCGTAGTCTCCAACTATTGAAAGTCAATTTGAGGCACACAGAGCATGGACTCTCTGAGCTCCGCATCTGACTCTCTATTGTGCCCTGTTTAATCCTTCCCCATTATTCCAGGTAATTGGATGCCCATCAAATAGAATAGGAAGACAAAGCCGTAAAGGTTACTTAGTAGATAAAAACTGGCTCCACTTCGTAAAAAGATCCCATGTTTTGCAAATGAACTGTCTCTTTACCTTAATTACACTTTCAAGCAACTCTGTCCTTTATACTGTAATATTTCCTTCCAAAAGGCTCTTGGCAATGACACTGGTTTGGGGTTTTTTCTTACTTTCTTTCATAGTTGCCTCTTCTTCCCTGGTAAACTGGCATTGACCTTTTTCCTTTGCCCGTTGAAAAGATAGAGATTGAAAAGAACAGGCTTAACCCTTTTTGCATTGAGGTGTCTGGGAAACGTCACTTGCTGGAAAGCAGAGACATCTGACAAAGCTTTGGGATATGAAGACACATGAATTTGGTGAATATCATCCAAGAATTTGAGCATTTCTTAAACAAAATGTTGTCCAACAGGGCAGAGAAGAGATGAAGGGTCTTCCAATTAGGACCCCCCTCTTTTCAAGTATGGGGAGTAGCTTTCTCTTTGGAGGACTCAGGCCATGTTTAGTCATGGCGTCATTTTTCCGCTGCAAATGTTGCTGCAAATTCCCAGCAATTATGCAACAAACCTGCAGCAACATTTGCATATGTGACAGGTAATTCAGACGTTGCGGATATCACAGCGGAGTTGTCACAGATTTCAGCCTTTGCCTCCTCAGAGGTCTCAGAAAATTGAAGTAAATGGGGGTTAGGTTTGGTTCCTAATGGTCTACCGTCTTTAACCCTTTATACTGCAGATTTGAGCCAAAGGAGCACAGTGTTCTGCCGAGCGCCTCTCTGCCTTTTTGTTCTAGCGATTAGTGGAGTCCCGGCATCTGGACCGCCACCGCACAACATGTCAGATGTTTTTTTCTTCAATGTATTTTATTTATTTGATAAAAGTGTGTAACTTAAAGGGGTTGTCTCATAAAGACAACCCTTTTTAAAATGAAGCAGGAGCAGCGATCAGCTGATCGTGGCGGGACCAGCTTCTCTATCCCCCGACAATCAGATTCGATCGCCAGGTGAAGCCACGGCCAACCACACCTTTCCCTTGTAGCATTTCCCCTTAAGTGTAGCATTACATGCCGGCCATCCAAATAATTTGCTGCCTATGTAATGCATGGACGCGCCGAGCTCGCCACTGGCACATAGAGTGTCCTAATAGGGCATATTGACATGGGTTGTCTTAATGAGACACCCCTTTTAAGAAGTTAATATCTGGTTTCTCTATTTGAGAAACAGTGGACATTAAGTTTGGCAGAGTGACCCAATCCCTAAAACACACACACAAAGTCATGCCGTGTCTGTGCTAAGTCCCAAGATAAATTTTTAGCTTTAAAAAATGTTTCTCTTAGTTGTACATCATTGCTATGAGAATGTTATGTAGATACACTGATAAGTCAGAACATTAACCTGTTAGAGACCGCCAATACGCCCTTTCACGGCGGACACTAACGGGCTTTATTCTGATGCATACGCCTTTTTAACGGCTCTGCATCAGAATAAAGCAGCTCCGCCCAGAGCAGTTAAAACTCCCCGCTATCAGCTACCAGAGGTAGCTGAGAACTTGGGGCAGTGCTGCTAGAGTGGGCTGATCGAAATCCGCCTATTTAACCTCTTAAATGCGGCGCTCAATAACAAGGGCAGCATCTAAGTGGTTTTGGAGGGTGGGGGCTCCCTATCTCACCCCATCAGCACCCCGCAATGCAATTCTATGGCAGCTGGGGCCTAACAAAGGCCCCCAGGTCTGCCTGTAGTCGATGCCTGATAGGCCATGATAGAGGCATGGCCTAACAAATACCTGTCAGTTTTATACTGACAGGGAATAATACACTGCAATGCAGGAGTAAAAAGAGATCAAATAATCGCACAGTAAAGTCCCCCAGTGGGACTAAAAAAAAAAGTTAAAACAAGTTTAATAAAGTTCATAATAAATAAATAAAAATACCAAACTACAAGTTGTTCCGCAAAAGAAAAGCCCTCATACAACTGCATCGGTGGAAAAATAAAAAAAGTTACGGCTCTTCAAATATGGAGACACAAAAACAAATAATTTTTTTTTTTTTTTATTTTTACTGTGTAAAAGTAGGAAAACATAAAAGCAATTATATAAATTTTGTATAGTCGCAGTCGTAACGATCCGCTGAATAAAGTTGTTATGTTATTTTTACCACGCGGTAAACGGCGTTAATTTAGGACGTGGAAGTGTGGCAAAATTGCTGGTCCCCCCCCCACAAAAAAGTTTATAAAAGTTAATCAATAAATTTCAAGTACCCCAAAATGGTGCTATACAAATATACAACTTGTCCCGCAAAAAAACAAGTCTATATACAGCTATGTCGAAGCAAAAATAAAAAAGTTATAGCTCTTTTAATGCGTCAATGGAAAAACGTAAAAAAATTGCTTGGCCATTAAGACCTAAAATAGGCTGGTCACAAAGGGGTTAAAACCACTGACAACAAGTGAAGTGAATAACATTGATTATCTGGTTACAATGGCGCCTGACAATGGGGGGGATATATCAGGCAGCAAGCGATCAATCAGTACTTGGGGTTGATGTTGGAAGTAGAAAAAAGAGTAATGATCTGAGTGATTGGGACAAGGACCAAATTGGAATGTCCAGACGACTGGGTCAGACCCCCTCCATGTCCATACCTCCTCATAGGGCACATGGGCAGGGATTTTCTTCAAGAGACAATCACTTTAAATTGAATTGCATATACATGACATTTCCAAATCTGTCTTTAGCGATGCCGTTTGTCTAAGGGTCTTTCGAGGATACAGGAGGCTCTGGTGCCTCTTTGGGGGTGCACCCTGTGTGACTTTCTATGCTATTACCTTAGAGTCTCTGATATTGTCACACACCGTTTGCCTTGAGGTAATTTGTTTCCATATGTTTCCTGGCTTGCTAGGTGCCTCTACTTTACAGAAGTTGACTTGTCCTTGTCCAGTTGATTTACTGCTTGTCCGATGTAAATTTTTGGGTCTAGAAGTCAAGGGTCACCCATACAGGGATATCTTATCAGAAGGACTATTTTTGTTAAGGACATTTTTGAATGTCGAAAGAAAATTCTCAGTGTACATTATAAACAAGGTAAAAATGTAAAATGTTCCAAAAAATTCAGTTAATCGTTGCACATTAATATGTAAGCCAACTTATACCTTACATGTGAGTCCTTCCTGCTAATACATCTCATATCCCCTTCATCCCCTTTATATTATAATCTTGTTCGGATCGAAACATTTGCATAAAAGAGAGACAGATTGTGTTCAAAAACCCAGTCAGAAGTTATTGTTAAGAAAGCACAACAAGCCCAGTCTCTCCCATTGCCCCGGTCAATGTGCTGTTTTAAATTTACATCAAATATTAGTCTTACCTAACATCCTAGATCACTATCTAACGCCCTATCGGTTACGGGTGCAAGATATTAGCACAATGAACAAAGGCGAAGGCACCATTAAGGAAAATTCTTCAACTGTCTCGTTTGTACAAGGGTTAGATCAATTTAGAACATAGACACAAAAACTGTGCTGTCTTTTTATCAGTTGTCTAATTCACCGGGGAGAATCCCGGCACTGTTCACCCAAAATAAAAAACTTGCTTCCTGAGAAATGGAACTTTCAAGGGCAAAAGGACGAAGGGACTTTGTTGAAACCCCTTTTCATAATATGATCAGACCGAGATAAAGGTCTTTAGGTTTAGTGCTTCTGGCTTCCATTGACTTCCCTTCCCATGTTCTATCTGAGGCTAAAGAGGCAACTCTTGTAGGTGTCTGTTTACTATAATTCGGCTTCAGTTGGCCTCCAATAGACCTGTTTCAACAATGTTTATCTGATCAGAACAATCTTATTTTCTCTACTTTGCCATTGTCTGTGGCTTGTGAGAAGGAGAGGGGGGTGAGTTGATTTTCTTCCCTTCCTCCATTCCACATTCGGCCTTTGGAGACGATGATACTTAGAACCAAGTGGTTGGGCAGGGAGCTGTTGACAGACATACAAAGGAGACATCACTTGGAGGATAATAAAGCCATTCTGTGCTGTTACTGGAACACTGCCTCCATAGTCTCATGCTGCCTTTTAGACTTGTTGCAGAGTGGGCCTATTTTCTTCTCCGTTTTGTGAGAGAAAATGAGATCTGCCGCTGTTGCACATTTACAGTATCATCTGTTGAGTTGGGTTTTCACTTTAATTTTCGGTAATTAGAAGCTTGATGAGTGGAATTTAGACCTTCTTAACTTTAGTGCCCCCATCAGAACTATGGCAGAATTCCCTCCACCAGGCTGCCATTTACTAGGGCTCTTATCAACGCTGTCAGTATATGACTTATACACGCTACACACTGTTAGGAAAAAAAATGTGTAAGACAACCTTCAAAAATATCCAAGAAGCTAGGACATCTTGAGGTTTCGCTAAAGTCTGGTCCACATGTTAAGATACACTGGCTGCAAATTAAGAAGGAATTCTGTTTTTCCACCCAGAGGATTAAATTATAATGAAGCGGTGCAGTTTTAGCGCCGACACATCAGACAATGTCACTGGATTAAATTTCATGCTGTGAAGTTCAAAACCTTATGTCCACCTCATTGGATTATCCTCAGGAGATGTTGCAGCTCATTAAGCATGTTCACAAAGTCAAGTAACATGTATGAACCGCAGGAAAAAGGTTAAATCAAGGAAGCTAGACTAACCCTAGGAGCAGAAGAAGAAGCAGCTTATATACAATAAGGTTTTATAAAAAAAATATAGTAAATAATATAATATTGGTTATTTCGAGTATGAACTTAATTCACTAGATTGTAGCTCGAACTTGGCATCCATTTTCATGAAAAAGCGGCTGATTGTCACTGATCTCCATGGATCTATACTTAGTTTACCTAGGGAGATGAGATACAACTAGGCTCGCCTTTGAAAATGGATTGAAGGTTGTCTCGGTCTTCGGGTAAACATTTTTTATGTTTTTGGCCACCAAGTACGAACTCAAGCCTAGTATAGGCCAATTTCCACCAGATCCTTGCTCATGTTCCTCATATTATCTGCTTACAAATTCACGGTAGTCCAGGTCTCACTCCTTGACTACTTCCAAGTCTTGACCAAGCCTATATATGACCGTTCACTTATACAACACCTCCCTCAATCTACAGGATCTTCAGGGCTGCTATTTGCTGGCATAAGTTGGCTTCTTTCATATATTCCTGGTCAGTTTTATGTTCTGTGTATTGCTTCCAGTGAGCTACTGATTTTTAATTGATGGCCTGATTATTGGATCCAGTACTGCATAATTTCAATCCTCTTTGACCTCAATAGGTCCATACTTTGTGAACACACCCTATAATGACCTGAACGTACTTTTCGTACATTCTTAACCACTGTTTCCACCTACTGTGATCCCATATTTTGACTTGATGCTTCCCCTCAAACTTTTTCCTGCTCATTAGCTGTCACGTAGATAGGTCTTCTTGGCCGGCTGCAACATTGGCATCAAACTTCGAAGAAAGACCATATCTACATGTTTTAGATTGAAGTATGGGAAGCTATAATGGTAGTTTGGCATAAAGTTATGTCAGTATAATCAATCCGTATCCATTGTCCTGACATTGTATTTATCTAGAGCAGCGGTGTCCAACTTGTGGCTTTGTATAATTTTACAATAGCTGGAGGGTCACAGGCTGGAGACTACTGGTCTAGATTAAGGAGTATGGTATTCGGTAAAACAATGTTTCAGGTGACGATATCCTTTAATTCTCCATAATTTGATGGAGGATTACGAAACAATCTTAATTAATTTTTACTCCAGAAACTGTAATATCAGAGGTGAGGCTTTAACAACGTCCTGGTCTTCTAATGGTGTTATCTAGGTGGAGTCAATGTCCTCATTCTCATTGACTAATGAAGCTTGTCCTTCTGTGAGGACTTCCAAAGACCATGGTGTTGGTGAATAGCCTCTTGGTCTAATAATGGTGTTTTATTGGTGGAGTCAATGTCCTCATTATCATTTACTAGTCAAGCTCGACCTTTTGAGAGGACTTTCAAAGACTATAGTGTTGGTGAACAGCCTCTTGGTCTTATAATGGTGCTATCTAGGTGGAATAAAGGATGAACTAAGAAGGCAACAGGAGAATAATGTATTTAGAATATGGTGTTGGTGATCAGCCTCTTGGTCTTATAATGGTGTTTCCTTGGTGGAGTCAATGTCCTGATTCTCATTTACTAGTCAAACTCGTCCTTCTGGGAGGACTTCCAAGACTATAGTGTTGGTGAACAGACTCTTGGTCTTATAATGGTGTTATCTAGGTGGAATAAAAGATGAACTAAGAAGGCAACAGGAGAATAATGTATTTAGAATGTGTATTGGGGAACAGATGACCTTCAAAAACATTTCACATGCCAATATGTCGACACCAAGATTATAGTATGAATAAAATATGGGAACAAAATAATTCATAACCGTTTCTATTCATTCAAAATGTCTAATAATTCCTAACAAGTCGACTCAAGTTTATTTAAAAAAGAGTAAACTTTCGACCTTCCCTATGGTTGGGTCATCTGACGGTGTTGAGATGCCCTCAGACTAATAATGTTGGGACATTAACGGACTGCTGTGCCATGTCAAATGGGCTTAGCGCGGAGCAATTGGCTTACTTGATCTCTCAGCTGGTTCTTTAGGCATAACTAGGCAATGGTCTCCTCTGACAAATTTTAGTCTTCCAGGAGAGACGTTCCTGCTCACATCTTGGACAGACATAGTTAAACACCAGCAGGAGTGGCAGGAGCACAGTTCAAAGTAAACTTGACTCCATTAGGCATCTGATTAGGCAGCTCCTCGGCATGAGTTCCAATTTAACTCTGTTTCACATGGGGGAATTCAAGCTGGGAAAGTTTTTGAAGCTAAATAAGTCGAGGTCATTAAATAGTTTCTACCTACTTTCTATCTCGTTGACTTTTTCCTTCAGAAGTGACGGGAGAACAGGTCATTAGAGGGTTACCTGCCATACTGTATTATATTGTAAAGGCCATGCTAACAGGGCCAGCCAGAGGCCACCGATAATCATTATTCCATTCATCCATGCTATGAAAAGAAGAAACTGTGAAGCTAAGCTTAAGCAATCTTTTCTTAGTCGTTCATAGATGTGCAGATATTCAGTCTTTCATGGTAGATGCATTTCATCCAGTCATTTCCTTGGTCTACTGGAAGCCATTACAGGGGCCATAGGGTTATCATAGCCTGTATAGTATATAATTATGTATTATTATGTAGAGATACATCTTACCATTCACTTTTTCTATAGTTCTGCCTCTGTCCGTCTGTGGTTCTAGTATTCTGTATGTACAATAAGCTATGGGCCTTCGGGGTGAGCTTTTTAAAGGCTACGTACCCTATTTTAATTTTTATTTTTTTTATTAAATCAATGTTTTTTATGTTTCTTTAATTTTTTAATTGACGTTTATTCTTTTTTTTACTTTTTACTATACAGCTTTTATGTATCCTGTATACTTACTGTAGAAGCTGTATCGTTCCCTCTCAGTCTATTCATACTGCATTGTCTCCTACTTACTTGATAAAGGGGTTCTGTTTCCCCGAAACGCATTGTATTTGAAGAAACTCTTTTTTATATGCACAATTTATTATGCTCTATTGTTTATATACAATAAATTAGCTTTTACCAAAAACTTGACTGACTCATGGAAGTATTGCGGCCGGAAGGTGTCGCTTTTTTACTACAGTCAACAGGGGAAAGCCATTCTTAACCTGACGTCTTCACCCTATGTAGCCCCTATTTCTTCTCTTTGTTCTCAACCAGCTTTTGTATACATCTGAGTAAATTCTGTCAGTTCAGTTGAACTAACGGCTCGGCTGAGAGTGGTGCCCCTGACACACAGGATCCACCTAATATCTATCACATCTGAGATGATCAATTTAGATGTGATTAATATTAGGTGTATCCTTAATGAAAGTCAATGAAAAAAGTTAATAAAAACAGAAAAAAACATTGATTTAGCCCTTTAGTGACCACCAATACGCCTTTTCACGGCGGCCACTAATGGGCTTTATTCCGATGCAATAGCCTTTCCACGGATCTGCATCAGAATATATAAACAGAGCAGGGAGTCGTTAAATCTCCCCGCTCTGAGCTGCCAGAGGTAGCTGACGGCTGGGAGCAGCCCTGCTCTAACGGGTGAGATCGATATCATTATCGATCTCGCCAATTTAACCCCTCAGATGCGGCGCTCAATAGCGAGCGCCGCATCTAAGTGGTTTTGGAGAGAGGGCGGGAGATCCCTCTCTCATCAGACCGGCACATTGAGTAAGATCGCAGGGTGTCAGTGGTTTCTATGGTAGCCAGGGGGCCTAATAAAGGCCCCCAGGTCTGCCACTAGGTATACCTGCTAGGTAATGCCAGAAGCATGGCCTAGCAGATGCCTGTCAGTTTTACACGGACAGGCAATAATACACTGCAATACAGAAGTATTGTAGTGTATTATAAAAGCGATCGAATGATCACATAGTGAAGTCCCCTAGTGGAACTAGTAAAAAGGTAAAAAAAAAACAAAAACGTTAATAAAGTTAATTTAAAAAAATTAAAAAAATTATGAAAAACCCACTTTTCCCCCTTATAAGATGATTTATTATTAAAAAAATAAAGTTACACATATTTGGTATCGCCATGTCCGTAACGTACCCAATTATAAAGGTATTCTATTATTTAACCCGCACGGTGAATGCCGTAAGAAAATAAAATACAAAATAATGCTAAAATTGCTGCTTCTTGTGAATCCTGCCTTAAAAAAAATGTGATAAAAAGTGATCAAAAAGTTGCATCTACTCCAAAATGGTACCAGAAAAAAGTTGTCCCGCAAAAAAAAAAAGCCCTCATACAGCCACATCGGCGGAACAATAAAAACTTTACGGCTCTTGAAATATGGAGACACAAAAACAAATAATTCTGAACAAAAAGTGTTAGTAAAACATCCAAAATCTATACAAATTTGGTATCGTTGCAATCGCAACAACCCGCTGAATAGAGTTATTGTGTTATTTATACCACACGGTAAACGGCGTCAATTTAGGATGCAAAAAAGTGCGGCAAAATTGCTTTTTTTCTATCCCCCCCCAAAAAAAAAGACCTTATACAGCTATGTCGACAGAAAAAGAAAAAAAGTTATAGCTCGTTGAATGCAACGATGCAAAAACGGAAAAAAAAAATAGCTTGGACATTAAGGGGTTAATAATAATAATAATAATAATAATAATAATAATAATAAAAATCGATCAGAATTCATTTTGTTATAGATAATGAGGTTTGATGTTCCTCATTCCATATATTTGTGGTCTCCAACCTGCGTCTCTCCGGATGTTGCAAAATGACAACTTTCAGTATGTGGCTGTCAGGGAATGCTGGGAGTTATAGTTTTGCAGCAACTGCAGAGCTTCAGGTTGGAGACCACTGTCATAAACGGCACATATGTAACTTAAAGGAGCGCTCCACTTTATTTTTTTCTTGCATCCTCCATTTGTACAGTGGTGTTGCAGTGGGGTGCAAAAATATTTAGCGATCCCCGCATTTTTCGGGTCCAGCGCCGCTCACGTGACCTTCCCTCTGACTTGTCCGGAGTCACTGTGCTTTTGAATAAACCGGAACTCAGGCTCTCAACGCACATAGATTCAAGACAAGTCAGAAGGAAGGTCACGGGAGCGGCGCTGGACCCGAATGAGACAAGATGCGGGGATCGGTAAGTATTTTTGCACACGGCACCCCACTGCAACACCAATATACAAATGGAGGGTGCGATAACAAAATAAAGTGGAGTGCTCCTTTAAAGAAGCTTTTTCAAAACTCACACGTCATAAAACTTGTATTCCGATCTAGATAACGATATTCGTTTATTTAACCCGTTAACCCACAACGACGGACATGGGTGTCAGCAGGTGTCAGCTGTGCTTTACAGCTGACACCCCGCTCCAATGGTCGATATCAGAGATAACTTAGATCCTGGCGATTTAACTGTTTAGATGCCATGGTCAATAGCGACCACTGCATCTAAGCAGTTAGATAGGAAACAACCCACAGCCCCCCCTCCCCCATGGCGTTGTAATCACAGTCGGGGGCCTAGTGAAGGCTAAATAAGAGCCAATTAAAAGTACAATACACTACAATACATAAGTGTATTGTATCAGTAATCAAACGATCGTGTGTTCAAATCCCCCTATGGGACTAAAAAAATAAATAGGTTTAATAATGTTTTTTAACAATATACAAAACAATTAAATATTTTTTAAAAAGTTAATAAACTTTTTTCTTATTTTTTTTTATAAAATAATGTAAACAATAAAAAACATAACTGGTATTGCCGCCTTCCTAAACATGTAAACTATTATAATATAACGTTATTTTATCCCACATAATGAACGCCGTAAAAAAATTAAAAAAAAATGCTGGAATTTCTGCTTTTTGGTCACGTTGCCTCCCACAAAAAATATACTAGAAAGTGATGAAAACGTCGCATGTACCCAAAAATGGTACCGATAAAAATAACAGCTCGCCCTGCAAAAATTCAACTCCTCAGATCGCTCCGTCGATGGAAAAATAAGTCTCTGAAAGTGGCGACACTATATTTTATAACAAATTATTTTTATTTAGTAAAAGTAGTAAAACATAAAAAAAACCATAAAATTCTTAATACCGTAATTGTCCTGAATCACAGAATAAAGTTATCCTGTCATTTATACCGCACAATTAACACCATAAAAACGAAACCCAAAATACGACAAAAAAATGGTTATTTTTTTTCCATTCCACCCTACAAAATAAATTGTGAAAGTTTATCAGTCCATAAAACCGATAAAAATACAAATCATCCGGCAAAAAACAAACAAACCTCTAAATCACTTCTATAGAAAACAACATAGAAAAACGCGCTGGAAAACCTGGCCAAGTCAGTAGCCGGAGCTCAGTAGGTTGGGCGCTCAGGGGGCCACTTCCTAGAGATAAGTGCGGGTCCCAGAGTTGGTAACCGCATCTATCGAATGTTTACGCCATATATCATTCGCCACAGATGTCAGAGATGGGAATACCTCTGTAAGGGGTTAAAAAGAGGGAAAAAAAAAAAAACATTGTACAAAATGCTCAATTCTTAGTTCAGTCTCGAAGGAGTTTAGAAATGTCTCGGTGTTTGTTTTGAATCTTTGACGTCGCCCTCTAGTGGCCACTCGTGACATCACACACATTGCTGGACCGTCGCTACTATATGGTGAGTTGGATTATATTTGTCAGGAATGTTTATGGCTTTTTATTGTAATGTTTAGTTGCCGCCTTCGTCACTTGGTGTCTCCACAGTTTTTTCTGTTATATTTTATTATTTTTATTATTTCGCTCCTGCAGTTTATATCTTTGTCTATGATTTATGGCGTCATATACAGTAGCGGAGATGTCGCAGTCTGTGTTATGTTACCATCTTACCCTACTATGTAGACACAGATAATAAATAGGTGCCAGGCGCTTGCTCATTATCGCAGTTTACTGGTGCCTGACCAGTGACAACATGCACAAGGGGCGGCACAGGCAGCCGAGGACCCCATATGACTCTCGATAAACTCTTCACAGAACACCCCCTTACGACTCTCTAACAAACCCCTCAGTAATTGTAAGCCATGAAATTCAACAGCTCAATCCCTTACCTACTGGCCCATCCGGTATGTCGGCCCCCGACGTGCGCCACCTGCTTATAAAACATCTGTAATCACTGAAAATTAATTTTGGCAACGAGTATCACAGGATCCCCATGTCCCATTGGTGGGGAATCATCACTGAAGCTTCGCCTCCACCCAAAATAAAAAATTAAATGGAGCCAATATCCGACTCCCTCCCCGGTCATACTCACAGGTCTGTAGGTTTGGGCTTCCTGTGAGTCCGACTCTGCTCCCGCTCAGCGATCTCTCCCCTCACTGTGATCAGACACCGCAATGTACTGTGCAGGAACACACAGAGACACCTGCTGCTGATCAACCTTAAACACCAGCTATGATTAACCACTTCACCACACTGGACCACCAATGATGCTTATAACAACTGCTTCCTTGCCCTAGATCACCCAGACTGCTGATATTAACCCCTTATGGCTTAGGCCACTGGGGATGTTACATTGATCCCTTTCCTGTTCTAGATCACCAGGAATACTGACATTAACCCTGTGTTACCACAGATCACTAAGGATGCTGACTTTATCCCGTTTTGCCCTAGACCACCAGGGATTTTGTCAATGACCTCTTGAATACCTTAAACCAGTTATTCTCAATGTTTCGAAGCCAAGTATCCCCTGTTCAGATAAAATACATCTAAGTACCCTCAGTGCTCTGGGCATGCGCTGTGCTACATCTATTAAAGTACACCATGAGTACCCCCTATAAACAGGTTGTGTACCCCTAAAGTACATGTACCATAGGTTAAGAATCGAGACACTAGACCACCAATGATGTTGGTACTGACCCCTACAATACCTAGATTACTAGGGACGCTGGCATTAAAGGGGGTTTCTACGACCGGACAACTGATGACCTATCCATAGGATAGGTCATCAGTATATGATTGGTGCAGGTCCGACACCCCGATCCCGCACCAACCAGCCGCTACGGCAGCCTCCGGGCGCCGGATGTTTTGAAGGGTATGCAGTAGTAACTGGACGCAGTTGGCTCCGTACATTGCATAGCGGCCATTCTGCAAAACTGCAGCTCTGCTCCTGTTCACTTGAATACTGCATTTTGGCCGCTATTCCATGACCGGAGCCGTAGCAGCTGATCGGTGCGGGGTCCGGGAGTTAGATCCCCCCCACGATCATATACTGATGACTTATTCTGTGGATAGGTCATCAGTTGTCCTGTCATGGAAAACCCCTTTAACTATCTAACTTCCCTAGACCACTATGGATGTGGATAGTAACCCTTTCATCACCGTAGACCACAGGGATATAATAGACTATAAAAGGTCTTGGCATTAAGACACGCCCCAAACCACACCCCCTTTTTATGGCTTACTGTGCTTTAAGTCCCACAGTCTTCAACAGTCTATAGTTAAAATGCTCTTCTCCACTCCTCCTCTAAAATGTGAATCTACGGGGAAAATCCTTTATTCCGGCATCCAATAATCCAGGACGTCTGATATTTCGGCACTTGTTTCTAGCACAGAATTACAATATGACATAGAAGACTGAGCAGAGGGAACCAATCAGGAGATTCCTCTGATGTAAGTGACAGCGGCAGATTTTATGATGACCTTATATTTGGGGCTCCTGTAGGTTCTTTACCCTTACAAGCGAGTGTTATATAGTTTGGATAACATCCGATAATGCAGCAGGTCTCAATGATGCCGGATTAAAGGAATTTTATGGTACTCTTCCCTGGGACTACTGACAATTCGGGCTTTAAATCTTGTATTCCCTTTTTTTTGTGATTTTTTTTTTGTGAACATCTTACAGATGACTTTCTCCTATGTGCGGATAAGGACGGAAATAATTAAAGGTGTTTTCAAATTTTACAGTATGTCCAAAAAATAAATATATAATGAAAAGTTCTGCAACTTTCCAATAGATATTGTGTTTCAATTCCTCACCATTTGTTAGATCTCTGCTTGCTATGAGTGACTGGAAACATTCTTGTTTACATTCAGAGGCTGAAAACCCGTAGAGACCTGATACTTATGAAAGCTGATTTTGTAACAATTGTATCAAGTCTAGACAATCCTGTGAGCAGCACAAAGCTCTCTCCTGTCCTGGATGTAAACAAGAATGTTACAATTCCATGACATCATGCAGAGATCTTGAAAATGGTGAAAAATGGAAACACAAAGTCTGGTAGGACGTTGCAGAACTTTTCTTTATACAACAATAAAGCTTAATTTGCATAAAACCAGAAAACCTCCCTAATGCTCCAGCTAATTGATAGAGGTAGCACTCGAGCTGCGGCACACGTTCCCCTGGCAATTGCCGCTGTGTGTTTTTCTCGGCTGCCACCAGACTAAACCCGAAACCTTTAACAGCAAACACCAGAATCCGTTTTGTTTCTGGCACTTGGGGCAATTATTGTTCAGATTATTTCAAGTGCGGATCGCTTGGCGAGCAAGACTCGTTCTCAAGCCCCGGATTGCATCTGCCAAGGGCCTGATCAGAAAAGCCTGAGCGTCCATTCAAATTTCTTAGCACTTTAACTTTGCCATGAAATCCTTTGTGAAAATCGGTCGTCACGGAGGGGTTTGTGGACCCACTGGGCCGTACCGCCTTGGCGGTATGGCAGCTGGCCAACAGGACGCAGGTCTAGAGTTCGTATAGGGTATCTGGGGCAGCTCGGACAGTAGCAAGGCAGGCTAGGTGGGAACTTGGCAGCAGGTGGACATCAGGTGTGGAGAAGCAGGTCAGGCGTATAATACAGCATGGCTACAGCAAACACGGCACTAGATAGGATACAGGAACAGGAAACGGGAAACACTGGGAGCAGGAAACACTAGGGTATACAACAACAAAGCTCAGGCATAGAACTAGGGTGCTGGACCCCTCTTATAGTCCAGAGTACTCACGGGTCAAAGCTCAGGAACGAGGTCCGGTGCGTGCGCTGCCCCTTTAAGAGCGGGCACGAGAGTGCGCGTGCACGCTACGGGATCCAGCATTGGTGAGTAGAGGCGAGCGCTGGCTTCTCCTGAGGAGGAGGCTGGGGCCAGCGCTTGCCGACTTGTGGCTGCGGCTGTCAGGGGAAGAAAGGAGCTGACAACCCACAGCCATGGACATGACAGTATCCCCCCTCTTACGCCCCCTCTTCTTGGGACCAGAGCGAGAAAGAAAATTTTCAGAAGAGCAGGGGCATGGAGTTTCTCCTCTGGCTCCCAAGACCTCTCTTCAGAACCAAATCCCTTCCAATCCACCAAATAAAAGGTCTTTCCACCCACTCTTTTGGTGTCCAGGATCTCTTGAACCTCAAAGGTGTCTGAAGGGCCGCTGGCGACAACCACAGAGCTAGGAGTCTTGGTGTAGCGGTTCAGGACCACTGGCTTCAGGAGGGATACATGGAAGGAGTTGGGGATCTTGAGGGTAGGAGGCAGCCGAAGCTTATAGGTGACAGGTTTGATTTGTTGTAGGATCTGGAATGGTCCGAGGAACCTGGGAGCAAACTTGCATGACGGTACTCTTAGTCGAATGTTCCTGGAGGACAGCCAGACCTTTGTGCCAGGAAGAAACTGAGGTGGTTCACTTCTCCTTGTGTCCGCCCTCCGTTTCATACGGTCAACTGCCAGCAGGATGGAGGATTGAGTCTGCCCCCAAATTTGTAGAAAGTCCCTAAAGGCTGCGTCAGCAGCTGGTACCTTGGATGAATCAGGAACCGGGAGAGGTATTTGTTGGTATTGGCCAAGGTCTATGAAGAACGGAGTGTTCCTTGTGGACTCGCTGGTATGATTGTTGTAGGAGAATTCAGCCCACGGAAGCAACTGTACCCAGTCATCATGTTGCCTAGAGACGAAGTGATGCAGGTAGTTCTCCAAGATTTGATTAATCCTCTCGACCTGACGAGGATTCAGCCGTTGGGCTGTCTGGAGGTAGGTGAGGTTCTTGTGGTCCGTAAAAATCAGGATGGGGTGAGCTGCGCCCTCTAGTAGATGTCTCCACTCCTCCAGGGCCAATTTGATGGCCAGTAACTCCCGATCCCCAATCGAGTAGTTGCGTTCTGCGGAAGAGAAGAGCTTAGAGAAATATCCATATACCCTAGACTTGCCCTTGGAACCTCTCTGGAACAGGAGTGCACCAGCACCGACAGAGGACGCGTCCACCTCCAATGAGAACTGTAGGGAAACGTCTGTATGATGGAGGATAGAGGCTAACGTCAAGGCACTCTTCAGGGTATTGAATGCGGACTCTGCCTCAGGAGTCCACACCGTGGCGTTCATGCCCTTCTTGGTGAGGTTAGAGATAGGAGATGATAGTGAAGAGAAGTTTGGGATGAACTGTCTGTAAAAATTGGCGAATCCCTGAAAGCGTTGTATGGCCCTCAAGCCTTGAGGACGTGGCCATTCCAGGACGGACTTTACCTTTTCAGGATCCATCTTGAGACCTCTATTCAAAATGATGTAGCCCAGGAAGGGTAGAGCATCTCTCTCAAATACGCACTTCTCCAATTTGGCGTACAGATGATTCTCCCTTAACCGCAGCAAGACTTGACCGACATGTTTCCGATGAGTCATAGGATCTGGAGAAAAAATTAAGATGCCATCAAGATAGGCTACTACACAAACATAGAGGAGGTCACGGAAAATGTAATTCACAAACTCCTGGAAGACCGCGGGAGCATTACACAGGCCGAGGGCATTACTAGATATTCATAGTGTCCATCCCGGGTGTTAAATGCCGTCTTCTATTCGTCACCCTGGCGAATCTGGATTAGGTTGTAAGCCCCCCACAGGTCTAACTTGGAAAAGATCTTGGCACCACGTATACGGTCAAATAATTCCGAGATCAATGGCAATGGATACTTATTTTTGACGAAGAAAAACCCGGCTCCTGCCGGGGAGGAAGACTTGCGTATGAAGCCCCGCTCCAAGTTCTCTCTAACAGAGGTGGACATAGACAGAGTCTCTGGCAGAGAGAGAGGATATACCCTGTCAAGGGGAAGGGAAGCACCAGGAACCAGCTCGATAGGACAGTCATACGCCCAATGTGGGGGCAGTGTCTCCGCCCGCATCTCTTGTGACGTCGTTGTGGTCTTGGATCGACCAGCGGGGTCCATGGCCTGAGCTTACTGTCACGGAGGGGATTGTGGACCCAATGGGCCGTACCGCCTTGGCGGTATGGCAGCTGGCCAACAGGACGCAGGTCAGAGTCTAGAGTTCATATAGGGTACCAGGGGCAGCTCGGACAGTAGCAAGGCAGGCTAGGCAGGAACTTGGCAGCAGGTGGATATCAGGTGTGGAGAAGCAGGTCAGGCATATAATACAGCACAGCACAGCAACAGCAAACACGGCACTAGATAGGATACAGGAACAAGAACAGGAAACGGGAAACACTGAGAGCAGGAAACACTAGGGGGCCATTTGCAAGACAGACTAGGGATACAACAACAAAGCTCAGGCCTAGAACTAGGGTGCTGGACCCCTCTTATAGTCCAGAGTACTCACGGCTCAAAGCTCAGGAACGTGCGCTGCCCCTTTAAGAGTGGGCACGAGCGTGCGCGTGCACCCTACGGGATACGGCATTGATGAGTAGACGCGAGCGCTGGCTTCTCCTGAGGAGGAGGCTGGGGCCAGCGCTTGCCAACTCGTGGTTGCGGCTGTCAGGGGAAGAACGGAGCAGACAGCCCGCAGCCACGGACATGACATCGGTCCTCCTAAAATCCTGGGGTTGACATCCAGCAATTCCATACTCATGAACAGGGGCGTAACTAGGAAAGACTGGGTCCCCCTCCCCTGAGTGTCACACACAGCCTACCCTTGTAGATAGTTCCCCCCTGTAGATAGTGCCACCCTTCCCCCTTTGTAGATAGTGCCCCCCACCTGTCCCTTGTAGATAGTGCCCCCACCTCCACCTTGTAGGTAGTGCCCACACCTCCCCCTTGTAGATAGTGCCATACAGCCCCCCCGGTAGATCGTGCCATACTGCCCACCTTTAGATAGCGCCCCTACCTCCCCCTTGTAGATAATGTCATACAGCCCCCCGGTAGATAGCGCCCCCACTTCCCCTTGTAGATAGTGCCCCAACCTCCCCCTTGTAGGTAATGCCCCCACCTCCCCATTGTAGGTAGTGCCATACAACCCCCCTGTATATAGTGTCATACAGCCCCCCAAAAGATAGTGCCATACAACCCCCCTTTAGATAGCGCACCCACCTCCCCCTTGTAGATAGTGTCATACAGCCCCCTGGTAGATAGTGCCCCCACCTCCCCTTGTAGGTAGTGCCCCCACCTCCCCCTTGTAGGTAGTGCCCCACCTCCCCCTTGTAGATAGGGCCATACAGCCCCCCTGTAGATAGTGTCATACAGCCCCCGGTAGATAGTGCCATACAACCCCCCTTTAAATTGTGCCCCAACTCCTCCTTGTAGATAGTGCCATATAGCACCTCCCCACCTCCCCCTTGTAGATAGTGTCATATAGCACCTTCCCACCTCCCCCTTGCAGATAGCGCCCCCCCAAAAAAATAAAACAAAAAAAACATTATACTTACCTAGGCCCTGTCTCCGCACGCTGTTCCAAAGAATCAACGCCGACAGGATCCTTGCGTAGGCCGGCGTGATCCAGTGACGTCATCGCACCGTACTGCGCAGGGATTCTGACCCTGCACTTGATAGGCTGCAGGATGAACGTGGCCTGTAGCCTACTAAATGGCAGAGCGGGGAGATACCTCCCTGCTCTGCCACAGTGTTCAATAGTACCTGCGCCCTAAGGACACAGATAATATTGAATGTAGTGTCGCTACCGCTGTAGCAGCCATAGTGGCTGCTAGCGACGCCACCGAACATTGGGGGGCCCGTGCCAGCGGGGGGCAACGGACCCTTAATGCCGCGGACCCCGTAGCAGTCGCTATCGCTGCTACAGTGGTACTTACATCATTGCTCCAGAATGACAAATCTGACTTTTTGCACAGCGACTGCTGCTGTCTGTATCAGTGGCCGACTTTCTAACTGAATAACGGCAATGGATGTTCAGGACTCTAGAAAAGTTGGATGCAATTTCCAATAGCTATTTCACAGGCTGCACAAACCACAGGAACAGGGTATGTTGTGGTCTATAAAAATATATATATATATAGAAATTTACATGTCCTTGAAAACTCATTGTTCTGTGTTAGGGCCAGTTCACACGTTGCGTAAATACTGCAGCTTTTCCGGAACGGAATTAGTTGCGGAAAATCTGCAGCAAATACAGCAGTAGCAAAGTGGAAGAGGTAAAACAAATCTCATCCACACGCAGCGCAAATACTGAGCGGAAATACCGCTCAGAAATTGACCTGCGGTGCAGAATTTCATTCCGCAGCATGTGAATTTCCTTTACGTAAACGCTGCTTATTTGTTGCAGGATTTCCCCGCTGAATTCAATCGGGATGTAATCCTGCATCAAATAGCAGTTGTTCCGTTTTTTGCAGCGGATTCGCAGCGATCCCGCCGCAAAAAACGGAACTCAGAAAACAAAAATTAAAATCACCTAATCACGGGCTGCATCGGTCTCCTGGGATGAGTTTTTCGCAGTTTTGTGCGCTTTTTTCGCCCGGAATTCCCTGCGGCAGACAGGGCGGATACGCTGCGTGCTATTACTCTGGTTATCTGCCCCATGTGAACTTGTGAACTCAGCCTTACAGTGTGTTAATGGGATGGTTAAAAATCCCATCCGTTACAATGTATCATGTGGCTGCTGGGTTCAAATGTTTCTGAAAAGAAGAGCAGGAAAACTTTTTAAATTATTATTTTTTGCCAAATCTTTAAAATGACTGTGAAATTTCTTTGTAAGATTGAGAATGACCTGAAGAACATTCTCATTCCTGAGTGAATCTCCAAAATGTCCCGCCTTGCAGCAGAAAACTACACTCTGGACTCTTATTATATGTTAATAATATTTATGGCCACATGGTTATTGGTTCCTGAACTTTTGAGGGATTTTCAATACTATTACATGAGGTCACTCTACAGAGGACTCAGCAGAGATCTCATGGAACTACCCCAATGCTGCAGGCAAGCAAAATAGCTGAGCAGTCTGGGGCAGCAAAAAAAACAAAACATTTTTGCCCAAATATAACATCCCTCTCCATATTCTGCACCCTCCGGCACTGGTGTTCTTACTGCTTAGTTCCTTTTCTCTAGCTCCACACCAGTTATGAAATGACTCCTGAGCTGCAGCCCCTTATATAACCTCCACTGCTAGGGATACAGCCTTAAACGCTATGGACACCTTTGTACTGAATTTATGTGATAGTTCATTCCATTGTTCATTTGCTTCCTAAACGCGAAAACAATAAAAAATGTCCTACCATGTTATTGCTGTAGAGTCTGTGCAGCTCCTGTACATAACTGTCTGTCCAGCTGATTCTGACAGCACATTAATCCTGGCTGTGTCGGTTCAGAGCTGAAGTCATCTGCTCTCTCTTCTCCCCCTCCCTTCCTCTGGTGTTAGAGATAGAGGCGGGGAGAGGGAGGAGGTTGTAAACAGCAGAGAAGTGGCGTAACTACCGCTGTAGCAGCCGTAGCGGCTGCTACGGGGCCCGCGGCATGAGGGGGCCCGTGTCACCCGCCGGCACGGGCCCCCACCATGGCCGGAGGCTCCGCTAGCAGCCGCTATGGCTGCTACACCGCGACGCCACTGAACACTACGGCAGAGCAGGGAGGTATCTCCCCGCTCTGCCATTAAACAAAAGGCATGTATCCCCTCTCCACAGGATCTCCACAGGACAGGGGATACATGTGTGATCGCTGGCATTGATAGTGAGAACGCGGGACTGAAAGTCCCCCCAAGTTCTCCATGAGAAACCTCGGACTTCCGGGGTCTGTGTCGGCAGCTCCGTAGAAATGAATGGAGCGCCGTCGCGCTTGTGCGCATGCGTGACCAGCACACCTTTCATTTTTATTGAGCTGCGTAGACGCCGGAAGTCAGAGGTTTGTCATGGAGAACTTCAGGGGACTTTCAGTCACCCCGTTCTCCTTATCGCTGCATCGATCACACATGTATCCCCTATCCTGTGGAGAGGGGATACATGTCTTTTGTAGGACACACTGTAGGTCACATTTTTTTGGGAGGGGGGACGCTGTATGGCGTTCCCTGCAGGGGGGGGCTGTATTGCATTCCCTACAGGGGGAGGCTGTATGGCATTCCCTACAGGGGGGGGGGGGCTGTATGGCATTCCCTACAGGGGGGGGCTGTATGGTGTTCCCTACAGGGGGGGCTGTATGGCGTTCTCTACGGGGGGGCTGTATGGCGTTCTCTACAGGGGGGCTGTATGGCGTTCTCTACAGGGGGGCTGTATGGCGTATACAGCCCCCCCTGTAGATAACGCCATACAGCCCCCCCTGTAGGGAACGCCATACAGCCCCCTCTGTAGATAACGCCATACAGCCCCCCCTGTAGAGAACGCCATACAGTCCCCCTGTAGAGAACGCCATACAGCCCCCCCTGTAGATAACGCCATACATCCCCCTCTGTAGATAACGTCATACAGCCCCCCTGTAGGAAACGCTATACAGCCCCCCCTGTAGAGAACGCCATACAGCCCCCCCTGTAGATAACGCCATACATCCCCCCCTGTAGAGAACGCCATACAGCCCCCTGTAGAGAACGCCATACAGCCCCCTGTAGATAACGACATACAGCCCC
Source organism: Rhinoderma darwinii (assembly GCF_050947455.1). Lineage (NCBI taxonomy): Eukaryota > Metazoa > Chordata > Amphibia > Anura > Rhinodermatidae > Rhinoderma > Rhinoderma darwinii. Next base: position 8,869,107 of record NC_134687.1, read on the forward strand.
CCTGCAGGTAACGCCATACAGCCCCCCTGTAGGTAATGCTATACAGCCCCCCCTGTAGCTAACGCCATACAGACCCCCCCCTGTAGATAACGCCATACAGACTCCCCCTGTAGATAACGCCATACAGCCCCCCTGTAGATAACGCCATACAGCCCCCCCTGTAGATAACACCATACAGCCCCCTCTGTAGATAACACCATACAGACCCCCCTGTAGATAACGCCAGACAGCCCCCCTATAGATAACGCCATACAGACGCCCCCTGTAGATAACGCCATACAGACCCCCCCTGTAGATAATGCCATACAGACCCCCCCTGTAGATAACGCCATACAGCCCCCCTGTAGATAAAGCCATACAGCCCCCCTGTAGAGAACGCCATACAGACCCCTGTAGATAACGCCATACAGCCCCCTCCATAGATAACGCCATACAGACCCCCCTGTAGATAACGCCATACAGCCCCCCTGTAGATAACGCCATACAGACCCATCTGTAGATAACGCCATACAGCCCCCCCTGTAGATAACGCCATACAGACCCATCTGTAGATAATGCCATACAGACCCCCCTGTAGATAACGCCATACAGACCCCCCTGTAGATAACGCCATACAGTCCCTCTGTAGATAACGCCATACAGACCCCCCTGTAGATAACGCCATACAGACCCCCTGTAGATAACGCCATACAGACCCCCCCTGTAGATAACACCATACAGACCCATCTGTAGATAACGCCATACAACCCCCCCTGTAGATAACACCATACAGACCCATCTGTAGATAACGCCATACAACCCCCCCTGTAGATAACGCCATACAGACCCATCTGTAGATAACGCCATACAACCCCCCCTGTAGATAACACCATACAGACCCCCCTGTAGATAACGCCATACAGACCCCCCTGTAGATAACGCCATACAGACCCCCTGTAGATAACGCCATACAGACCCCCTGTAGATAACGCCATACAGACCCCCCCTGTAGATAACACCATACAGACCCCCCTGTAGATAATGCCATACAGACCCCCCTGTAGATAAATCCATACAGCCCCCTGTAGATAAAGCCATACAGCCCCCCTGTAGATAACACCATACAGACCCCCCCTTTAGATAACGTCATAAAGCCCCCTCTGTAGATAACGCCATACAGACCCCCTGTAGATAACGTCATACAGCCCCCTCTGTAGATAACGCCTTACAGACCCCCCTGTAGATAACGCCATACAGACCCCTCCATAGATAACGCCATACAGACCCCCCTGTAGATAACGCCATACAGACCCCCTGTAGATAACGCCATACAGACCCCCTGTAGATAACGCCATACAGACCCCCTGTAGATAACGCCATACAGACCCCCTGTAGATAACGCCATACAGCCCCCCTGTAGAGAACGCCATACAGACCCCCCTGTAGATAACGCCATACAGACCCCCCTGTAAATAACGCCATACAGACCCCCCTCTAGATAACGCCATACAGACCCCCCCTGTAGATAGTGCCATACAGACCCCCCTGTAGATAACGCCTTACAGACCCCCTGTAGATAACGCCATACAGACCCCCTGTAGATAACGCCATACAGCCCCCCGTAGATAACGCCATACAGCCCCCCCTGTAGATAACACCATACAGACTCCCCTGTAGATAACGCTATACAGCCCCCCCTGTAGATAACACCATACAGCCCCCTCTGTAGATAACACCATACAGACCCCCCTGTAGATAACGCCATACAGCCCCCCCTGTAGATAACGCCATACAGACCCATCTGTAGATAATGCCATACAGACCCCCCTGTAGATAACGCCATACATCCCCCTGTAGATAACGCCATACAGACCCATCTGTAGATAACGCCATACAACCCCCCCTGTAGATAACACCATACAGACCCCCCTGTAGATAACGCCATACAGACCCCCCTGTAGATAACGCCATACAGTCCCCCTGTAGATAACGCCATACAGACCCCCCCTGTAGATAACACCATACAGACCCCCCTGTAGATAATGCCATACAGACCCCCCTGTAGATAAATCCATACAGCCCCCTGTAGATAAAGCCATACAGCCCCCCTGTAGATAACGCCATACAGACCCCCCTTTAGATAACGTCATAAAGCCCCCTCTGTAGATAACGCCATACAGACCCCCTGTAGATAACGCCATACAACCCCCCCTGTAGATAACACCATACAGACCCCCCTGTAGATAACGCCATACAGACCCCCCTGTAGATAACGCCATACAGACCCCCTGTAGATAACGCCATACAGACCCCCTGTAGATAACGCCATACAGACCACCCCTGTAGATAACACCATACAGACCCCCTGTAGATAACGCCATACAGACCCCCCCTGTAGATAACGCCATACAGACCACCCCTGTAGATAACGCCATACAGACCCCCCTGTAGATAATGCCATACAGACCCCCCTGTAGATAAATCCATACAGCCCCCTGTAGATAAAGCCATACAGCCCCCCTGTAGATAACGCCATACAGACCCCCCCTTTAGATAACGTCATAAAGCCCCCTCTGTAGATAACGCCATACAGACCCCCTGTAGATAACGTCATACAGCCCCCTCTGTAGATAACGCCTTACAGACCCCCCTGTAGATAACGCCATACAGACCCCTCCATAGATAACGCCATACAGACTCCCCTGTAGATAACGCCATACAGACCCCCTGTAGATAACGCCATACAGACCCCCTGTAGATAACGCCATACAGACCCCCTGTAGATAACGCCATACAGACCCCCTGTAGATAACGCCATACAGCCCCCCTGTAGAGAACGCCATACAGACCCCCCTGTAGATAACGCCATACAGACCCCCCTGTAAATAACGCCATACAGACCCCCCTCTAGATAACGCCATACAGACCCCCCCTGTAGATAGTGCCATACAGACCCCCCTGTAGATAACGCCTTACAGACCCCCTGTAGATAACGCCATACAGACCCCCTGTAGATAACGCCATACAGCCCCCCGTAGATAACGCCATACAGCCCCCCCTGTAGATAACACCATACAGACTCCCCTGTAGATAACGCTATACAGCCCCCCCTGTAGATAACACCATACAGCCCCCTCTGTAGATAACACCATACAGACCCCCCTGTAGATAACGCCATACAGCCCACCCTGTAGATAACGCCATACAGACCCATCTGTAGATAATGCCATACAGACCCCCCTGTAGATAACGCCATACATCCCCCTGTAGATAACGCCATACAGACCCATCTGTAGATAACGCCATACAACCCCCCCTGTAGATAACACCATACAGACCCCCCTGTAGATAACGCCATACAGACCCCCCTGTAGATAACGCCATACAGTCCCCCTGTAGATAACGCCATACAGACCCCCCCTGTAGATAACACCATACAGACCCCCCTGTAGATAATGCCATACAGACCCCCCTGTAGATATATCCATACAGCCCCCTGTAGATAAAGCCATACAGCCCCCCTGTAGATAACGCCATACAGACCCCCCTTTAGATAACGTCATAAAGCCCCCTCTGTAGATAACGCCATACAGACCCCCTGTAGATAACGTCATACAGCCCCCTCTGTAGATAACGCCTTACAGACCCCCTGTAGATAACGCCATACAGACCCCTCCATAGATAACGCCATACAGACCCCCCTGTAGATAACGCCATACAGACCCCCTGTAGATAACGCCATACAGACCCCCTGTAGATAACGCCATACAGACCCCCTGTAGATAACGCCATACAGACCCCCTGTAGATAACGCCATACAGCCCCCCTGTAGAGAACGCCATACAGACCCCCCTGTAGATAACGCCATACAGACCCCCCTGTAAATAACGCCATACAGACCCCCCTCTAGATAACGCCATACAGACCCCCCCTGTAGATAGTGCCATACAGACCCCCCTGTAGATAACGCCTTACAGACCCCCTGTAGATAACGCCATACAGACCCCCTGTAGATAACGCCATACAGCCCCCCGTAGATAACGCCATACAGCCCCCCCTGTAGATAACACCATACAGACTCCCCTGTAGATAACGCTATACAGCCCCCCCTGTAGATAACACCATACAGCCCCCTCTGTAGATAACACCATACAGACCCCCCTGTAGATAACGCCATACAGACCCCCTGTAGATAATGCCATACAGACCCCCCTGTAGATAACGCCATACAGCCCCCCTGTAGATAACGCCATACAGACCCCCTGTAGATAACGGCATACAGACCCCCTGTAGATAACGCCATACAGACCCCCTGTAGATAATGCCATACAGACCCCCCTGTAGATAACGCCATACAGACCCCCCTGTAAATAACGCCATACAGACCCCCCTCTAGATGACGCCATACAGACCCCCCCTGTAGATAGTGCCATACAGACCCCCTGTAGATAACGCCTTACAGACCCCCTGTAGATAACGCCATACAGACCCCCTGTAGATAACGCCATACAGCCCCCCGTAGATAACGCCATACAGCCCCCCCTGTAGATAACACCATACAGACTCCCCTGTAGATAACGCTATACAGCCCCCCCTGTAGATAACACCATACAGCCCCCTCTGTAGATAACACCATACAGACCCCCCTGTAGATAACGCCATACAGACCCCCTGTAGATAACGCCATACAGACCCCCCTGTAGATAACGCCATACAGCCCCCCTGTAGATAACGCCATACAGACCCCCTGTAGATAACGGCATACAGACCCCCTGTAGATAACGCCATACAGACCCCCTGTAGATAACGCCATACAGACCCCCTGTAGATAACGCCATACAGACCCCCCTCTAGATAACGCCATACAGACCCCCCCTGTAGATAGCGCCATACAGACCCCCCTGTAGATAACGCCATACAGACCCCCTGTAGATAACACCATACAGACCCCCTGTAAATAACGCCATACAGCCCCCCGTAGATAACGCCATACAGCCCCCCTGTAGATAACGCCATACAGCCCCCCGTAGATAACGCCATACAGCCCCCCCTGTAGATAACACCATACAGACCCCCTGTAGATAACGCCATACAGACCCCCCCTGTAGATAACGCCATACAGCCCCCCTGTAGATAAAGCCATACAGCCCCCTCTGTAGATAACGCCATACAGACCCCCTGTAGATAACGCCATACAGCCCCCTTTAGATAACACCATACAACCCCCTTTGTAGATAGCGCCATACAGCCCACCCTGTAGATAGCGCCATACATCCCCCTCTGTAGATAGCGCCATACAGCCCCCTGTAGATAACGCCATACATCCCCCTGTAGATAATGCCATACAGCCCCCTTTGTAGATATCTACAGATGGGTCTGTATGGCGTTATCTACAGGAGGGCTGTATGGCGTTCTCTACAGGGGGGGTTCTGTATGGTGTTATCTACAGGGGGGGCTGTATGGCGTTATCTACAGGGGGATGTATGGCATTATCTACAGGGTGGGCTGTATGGCGTTATCTACAGGGGGATGTATGGCATTATCTACAGGGGGCTGTATGGCGTTATCTACAGGGGGATGTATGGCGCTATCTACAGAGGGGGATGTATGGCGTTATCTACAGGGGGTCTGTATGGCGCTATCTACAGGGGAGGCTGTATGGCGTTATCTACAGGGGGGGCTGCATGGCGCTATCTACAGGGTGGGCTGTATGGCGTTATCTACAGGGGGCTGTATGGCGTTATCTACAGGGAGGGATGTATGGCGTTATCTACAGGGAGGGATGTATAGCGTTATCTACAGGGTGGGCTGTATGGCGTTATCTACAGGGGGCTGTGTATGGTGCTATCTATAGGGGGGGATGTATGGCGTTATCTACAGGGGGGCTGTATGGCGCTATCTACAGAGGGGGATGTATGGCGTTATCTACAGGGGGTCTGTATGGCGCTATCTACAGGGGAGGCTGTATGGCGTTATCTACAGGGGGGGCTGCATGGCGCTATCTACAGGGTGGGCTGTATGGCGTTATCTACAGGGGGCTGTATGGCGTTATCTACAGGGGGATGTATGGCGTTATCTACAGGGGGCTGTATAGCGTTATCTACAGGGTGGGCTGTATGGCGTTATCTACAGGGGGGCTGTATGGCGTTATCTACAGGGTGGTCTGTATGGCGTCAAAAGTTTGTAATGGGGCCCAGTCTTTCCTAGTTACGCCCCTGCAGCAGAGTACTGTGTTACATAGGGAGGAGAGAACACAGAGCATAATATGCAAGGAGAGGGGGGAAGAGAACACTCAGGCTATAAATAGGGGTGAGAGAACCCACAGCAGAGTAGGTGGGGGATTACACAGGCTGTTCTTCATCACAATGTAAAATGGGAGAAGAGCAGACTCTACAGGGGAGGGAGGGGGTAAACCCGCACTCCTCAGCATCAGTGAGTACAAGGGAGAGTAGGTCACAAAGGGACTATATTAAAAAAGGAAAGCAGTACAGGAACTAAGCTGTGCTGATACATGAAAACTAGTAAATGCAGCATTATCCTGGAGTCATGGACCTCACACCCAGCACACATTAGTGGGAGGAACATGAACACATGTGAAAACTCTGAAACTAGGAGCAGGTTGTAAACGGCATGTTAGGGATCGGAAAATGAATGAAGGAATTAAGATTCCAGCCGGAAATTTAGTGCAACTTTTTTAATTCCAGGAACAACTAACATATGAAACCCAAATTTTTTTCCCATGTCAAACATGTCCATAGTGTTTAACCACCTAAGGATGAAGCCTAGTTTGAGCATTAAGGCCCCATGAACACGACCGTAAAATCGTCAGCAATTACGGACCGTAATTACGGGCCCATTCATTTCTATGGCCGACGAACACCTTCCCGTATGTCTACAGGAGGGTGTCCATGCCGTAGAAACCTGACGAAAAAAATAGGACATGTCCTATTTTTTTATTTTATGGACCGTGCTCCTATACTTTATAATACAGGTCGTAATTACGGGCACAGTCGTGTGCATGAAGCCTAAGTGTGCAGAAATTATTTTTGCTTTTTCATTTTTCCGATTTCCAAAGCCATAACGTCATTTTTTTTCCTGAGACTTTATATATTTAGTTGCACCATTTTAAGGGTACATATCATGTATTGAATAACTTTGGAGGGAATAGATAGAAATCAGCAAATCTGCCATCATATTTTGTGATTTATTGCTACGGCGCTCATTCTGCGGTATAAATGACATGTTAGCTTTATTCTGAGGGTCATTATCACGATACCAAATTTATATAGGTTTGTTTTTTTGCGCAATACACTTATTTTTATAAGGAAACTGACACATTGAACACGCTGTCCTATCTGTGTGCATTATGTTATAGAACAGAGATTGATCGATAGTTTTGTGCAAAAACATTCAGTATAACCTGTCATTTATTTATTTATTTAAATCCCTGAGGCTGAAGGTAAAGAGTCCAGTGGGCGGTCTAAACCATTGATTGACAGCCTTCCGTTTAGGAGTGTGACTACAGAAATCGCTGTCAATCATTGAGTAGGACCGCCCACTGGACTCTTGTTGTCTGGCAGTCAATAGGTGAATGCACATTTTTCTCTACATAACGCATTTTTGTTTGTAGTGTCTCTTTTGGGATTTTTGGCCCTGGTGGTGTTTATCCAAAATGGTGGGTTTCACACTAAATAAGCTTGTACGGAGAAGGACTTATGGTGTTTTTTTTGGCCTTTTTCTGGATCAGCAAGGCTAAACTAAGATTAGTGTTAGGGTATGTGCACACGACCAATTTTCAGGCGTAATGGAGGCGTTTTACGCCTCGAATTACGACTGAAAAGACGGCTCCAATATGTCGGCAAACATCTGCCCATTGCTTGCAATGGTTCTTATGATGTTCTGTGCAGACGAGCTGTCATTTTACGCGTCGCTGTCAAAATACGGCGCGTAAAATGACGGCTCGTCAAAAGAAGTGCAGGACACTTCTTGGGACGTCTTTGGAGGCATTTTCTCATAGACTCCAATTAAAACAGCTCCAAAAACGGGCGTTAGAAATGCTGTGAAAACGGCGTGAAAAACGCGAGTTGCTCAAAAAACTTCTGAAAATCAGGTGCTGTTTTCCCTTGAAAACAGCTCCGTATTTTCAGACGTATTTTGTTAATCGTGTGAACATACCCTTAGTTCCCATTACTCCACACCAACCTCCTCCCACTAGTCGGACTTGATGGACAACCATACTAGCTATTTAACTGGATAACTGGCACAGCAGGGAAACGTGGCATATGGAAACCGAGGTCCATAGGAAAAAGCACATTAGGGATAGGACAGGTCCTAAAAAACGTGTTCTCTGAGGTTATAACAACTGGTCATTGCCGTAACATGGAGTTTAGGATAAATAAATTGGACTGGTTGTACAGCTCCATATATACTGACCGTCCAAGGGTCCCCATCAACCTACAGCTAGAAGCAAGGGACCCATATGCTATCCCTAGAAAGGGACCCTCTGCTCTATGTTTTGCCAGCCGAGGGCAATATTACTTTCAACATGTTGCTCCAGGACATCTTTAGAATAACGGTGGACCAATATGGTCTACATCTCAATGTGCGGCTCCACCAGAACACCACATCATAAATTCTCCCGCTCAATGGTATTTTTAAGAGACTTCAGAACCCAGCAACGAACTTGTAAAAGAAAAGTCTTTAAGTGTCTCAGTTACTAAAATAGAATAAGCAGATGCTGCTGTTCCAGGTTTGATAGGCCACCTGGATCCTATAAAGAAAGCAGTTGGGTCCTGGAGGCTGATGTTACATGCCAAACAATTAAATGTTCTTGTAGGGTCAAAGAGCCACGATATCAAAAACATTGCAGAAATTCCTCATATTGGCCAAAGCGTTTGTCTCTGCAGAAAAATGGTGTCAATTGAAAACACTCTCTGCAAAACTTTTCACCTTTATCTGACCACAGGTGTCTTCAGGCTGGAGAGGAATTCTATTGGGTATTATTCGATCATATTGGGCTTTGATCTTTCAGAGATATCTTTTTTTAAATGAAAAGTACTGGATGGTGGACGCTGCTCTACCGTGGCGCAGAGTCCCCATGGTTCCTAATTACGGGGACCTAGGTTCTCTGTGTGCTGTGCTCCTAGGAGGGGGAGATACAGTATAAATCCAACCACAGGAAAAAAAAATAATCCTAACACAGGTATAAAATAAAGCTACTTTTTCAAGTTCTCCGCATGCTTTTAGTAAAGGAAACTTTCACTTTTTACAATCAGGACTAAAAACCTGTCCTGACCTACATAGTCCTGGTCACACAGCTTCTGGGCTTGTAACAATGTATCAGTTTAAGTCGGAGCTATCAGCCTTGAGTCTAGGGAGGAAGAGAGGTTTGTACCGGCACTGTGTATAGCTCATAGAGGTTTGTTCACACTGATACATTTTACAGACCCATTACAAGGGTGTTAATACCATAGAGGCAGCCCAAATGACTGATATGGGGGCCTTGGAGAGAAGGGGCCCAGCCCTATATGTTTCTTTTCAATGTTGTTTTTTGTAAATAAGAACATAATACAATGTAACAAGAAACAGCTGACATCATACAGTAGGTGGTGTGACAACAATGAGTATAACAATCACCAGAACTGAGATGGTTAACTATAACCCGACTCTGGGAAGGTATGGAGTAGAGGTTGAGAGTTGAGAAGAGAGGATGTCACCTATTGAGATCGACCATGTCTTGAAATGCACTTTAGAGGTGTCACGGCGCAGGGTGTGGACCCAACTGGGCCATACCGCATATCGGGGTAGCAGCTGGCCAACAAGGTACAAAACAATGTCTATAGTTCTGAACGGATACCTGAGGCAATGTAGACAGTGGCAGGGGCACGACTTGGCTTTCACAGCAGGTGACGCCGTGGATGCAGCGGGAAGACACAACTTGACTTTCACAGAAGGTAACAATAGCACGGGATACAGGGTACAGGCAGCAGGAACGGGTAACACTGAGAACTGGAAAACACTGGGAGACCTTTAGCAAGACAAACTAGGGTATACAACAACACTCAGGCAAGGAACCAGTGGGCAGGGCCCCTTATTATAGTCCAGCAGCCATTTGGGTTGATAATTGATGTAAGGCAGCTGGACACGTACTGGCCCTTTAAGGTCGTGCACGCGCGGGTGCGCGCGCTCTGCGGGACACAGTCCGAGGATCCGGAAGAGAGTGCCGGCGTCTCCCTGGAGGGAGCACACGCCGAGAAGAGAGGTCTTCGTTCTGACTTACCCATTGACGATCCCGGAAATGGACGTAACAGTATCCCCCCTCTCACACCCCCTCTTCTTGGGACCAGAGCGGGGAAAAAACTTCTTCACGAGGACAGGGGCATCGATGTTCTCCTCTGGCTCCCAAGACCTCTCCTCCGGACCAAATCTCCTCCAATCCACCAGGTAAAACGTCCTGCCTCCTACTTTCTTGGTGGCCAGGATCTCCCTCACTTCGAAAGTTCCGGATGAACCGCCAGGAGTCACTGCGGAACTACGAGTCCTGGAGTAGCGGTTCAGAACCACGGCTTTTAGCAAGGAGACGTGGAAGGAGTTAGGGATCTTGAGGGTAGGAGGCAGTCAAAGCTTGTACAACACAGGATTTATCTGCAGCAGAATTTCGAAGGGTCCAAGGAACCTGGGAGCAAATTTGCAAGACGGTACCCTCAGCCGGATATTCCTGGAAGACATCCAGACCTTTGTACCTGGAAGAAACTGGGGATGTTCTCGTCTTCTAGTGTCTGCCTTTCTCTTCATGCGGTCCACCACCAGCAGAATAGAAGATCGTGTCTGCTGCCATATCTGCAAAAAGTTCCTGAAGGTAGAGTCGGCTGTAGGCACATGAGACATAGTAGAGCCGGGCAGGGGAATTCGAGGATGTTGACCGTATACTATGAAGAATGAACTGGAGGTGGTGGACTCACTGGTATGGTTATTATAAGAGAACACCGCCCACAGGAGCAGCTGCACCCAGTTGTCATGTCTTCTGGAAACAAAGTGCACTGGACCCCTCGATCCGAGACAATATGCAGAGGTAATCCATGCAGATGGAAGATGTGTTGCATGAAGAGATCAGCCAGTCGAGCGGCAGAAGGCAGGCCAGTCAGAGGAACAAAATGAGCCATTTTATAAAAACGATCCACCACCACCCAGGTCACACTGCATCCCGCAGAGAGAGGCAGATCTGTAACAAAATCCATAGCAATATGCCGCCAGGGGGCATCGGGCACAGGCAGTGGTTGGAGCAGACCGGCTGGTCTGGAGTGGGCAACTTTGTTGGCTGCACACACCGTACAGGAGGAGACAAAGTCCATGACGTATTTGGGCAGCGTGGGCCACCAGAACTGACGGGCAATTAGGTCTCGGGTCTTACGGGCACCTGCATGTCCTGCCAGCTTGGAACTGTGACCCCAGCGAAGGACTCTTCCTCTGTCTGCCAGCCGTACAAAAGTTTTTCCTGGAGGAATGTCTCTGACCTGCAGAGGGTTGACAGAGAAGATGCAGGAAGGATCGATAATATTCTGTGGGGACTCCACAGTGTCCTCTGTCTCAAATGACCTAGACAAGGCATCGGCCCTCACATTCTTGTCGGCAGGTCGTTAGTGGAGTTCGAACCGGAACCGTGCAAAAAACAATGACCATCTGGCTTGACGAGGGTTCAGCCGTTGAGCCGTCTGTAGGTAGGTCAAGTTCTTGTGGTCCGTGAAGATCAGGATAGGATGAGCTGCGCCCTCCAGTAGGTGCCTCCACTCCTGCAGAGCCAGCTTGATGGCCAGTAACTCCCGATCTCAAATCGAGTTTTTGCGCTCAGCAGAAGAAAACAGCTTGGAGTAGTAACCACATACCACAGTCTTGCCTTTCGAACCCCTCTGGAACAATAGTGCACCGGCACCAACAGCGGAGGCGTCCACCTCCAATGAAAACTGTAAGGATACATCAGGGTGGTGAAGTATAGAAGCTGACGTGAAGGCCTTTTTTAAGGTTTCAAATGTGATTTCCGCCTCTGGAGTCCATACCTTGGCATTCATACCCTTCTTAGTGAGGGTGGAGATGGGGGCTGTCAGAGAAGAGAAATTGGGAATGAACAGTCTGTAGAAGTTGGCGAATCCCAGGAAGCGTTGTATGGCCCTTAAGCCTTGGGGATGTGGCCAGCCTTGACCTTTTCAGGGTCCATCTTGAGACCTTGATCAGTGATGATGTAGCCCAGGAAGGGTAGAGACTTCTCTTGGAACACGCACTTCTCCAACTTGGCGTAAAGATGATTCTCTCTTAATCTAAGCAACACCTGGCAGACATGGGCCTGATGAGTCACAAGATCTGGGGAAAAAAAATCAAGATATCATCGAGGTATACCACAACACAGACTTAGAGGAGGTCACGAAAAATGTAATTCACAAATTGTTGAGATACTGCGGCACCGTTACACAGGCCGAAGGGCATGACCAAATATTCGTAGTGTCCATCACGTGTTTTAAATGCAGTCTTCCACTCGTCTCCTTGACGGATCCGGATTAGATTGTAAGCCCCCTGTAGGTCAAGCTTGGAAAAAAATGTCGCCCCCCGTATACGATCAGAGAGCTCAGAAATCAACGGCAAGGGGTACCTGTTCTTCACCGTCATCTGATTGAGACCCCGGTAGTCAATGCAGGGTCAAAGGGATCCATCCTTCTTTTTGAAAAAAAAAAAAACGGCTCCGGCCGGGGATGAAGACTTTCGTATGAAGCCCCTCTCCAGATTCTCCTTAATGTAGGCCGACATAGACTGGGTCTCTGGCATGGAGAGAGGGTACACTCTACCGCGAGGAGGGGACGAGTCAGGAACCAAATCGATAGGACAGTCGTATTCTCGATGTGGTGGCAATATCTCTGCCTCCTTTTTGTCTAAGACATCAGCGAACTGAGAGTAACAAGGAGGCAACCCTGTCAATGACTGAGGCGAAGAAGGCTGGGATGGATGAACATGACCCAGACAGCGGTCTAGACACTTGGGGTCCCACTGAAGAACCTCTCCGGTGTTCCAATCCAGAATTGGGGTGTGAAGGCGGAGCCAAGGCAAACCCAGCAGCACGGGGTTGACGGCCTTGGGCAGAACATACAGGGAGATAAGCTCAGAATGAAGAGCTCCCACTTGGAGTCTCAATGGCTTGGTCACAGACAATACTGGGTCAGGCAAAGGCAGTCCATCTACCGAGGCAACGATTAACGGTCTCTCCAGCAAAACAGTAGACATTTGAAGAAGATCCACGAGGTCTTGACAGATAAAATTGGCTAGGGAGCCAGAGTCCAGGTAGGCAGAGACTGGATGAGGTCTCTCGCCAACCACGATGGTCACAGGAATGAACAGCTTGGACAAGAATTCTCTATCAAGTGCAGTAGCACCCAGGGTTGTCTCTCCAACCAATCCCAGGAGTTGGGATTTCTTAAGCCTCTGAGGACACAGACGCACGACATGGCCAGCAAGGCCGCAGTACAGACAGAGTCCAGAGGTGCGCTTGCGCTGTTTCTCTTGATCGGACAGTTTAAGCCGATCCACCTGCGACAGAACCTCGCCCGCTGCAGAAGAAAAAGGCAAGAGGGGTTGCTGGAAGTTGGACGCCAGTCTAGAAAGCCATTTTTCCTGAAGAATCTCTTGGGATCTCTCTCTGAGCCTTATGTCCACACGGGTAGCCAGTAGAATCAGATCATCCAGGGCAGCTGGGAGGTTTCGAACAGCCAGTTCGTCTTTGATCTCAGGCGATAGGCCATGCCAGAAGGATGCTACCAGGGCCTCATTGTTCCAGTACAATTCTCCTGCCAGAGTCCGGAACTGGATGGTGTATTCGCCCACGGAGACGTCCCGCTGATGCAAGTTAAGGATAGCAGTGGCTGCCGACGAGACTCGTCCAGGCTCCTCAAATACGGAACGGAACAACCGCACAAACCCATGGAAGTCTCTAGTCTCGGGACCCTGTCGTTCCCAGATTGGATTTGCCCACGCCAGGGTCTTGCTGGTGAGTAGGAATATAATAAAGGTGATCCCGGCTCCGTCCGAAGGAAATTCTCGGGCGTGCAGAGTGAAGTGGATTTGGCATTGGTTCAGGAACCCCCTGCACGAACTTGCGTCTCCATGAAACCGAGGTGGCAATGACAGCAAGAACCGAGAGTCCAAACTGGGGCTGCCAGGAGGTGTAGCAGGAGGGTCGATCGGAGGAGCTTGACTTGGAGTGGTGACGGAAGTAACTAGCGCACCAAGATGCTGTGCCATGGAGTCTACTGCCACAATGAGTTGATCCTGTCGTGCTTGCAGATCCTGTAGGTCTGCCTGCATGGCTTGGGAGGAAGACAGGCTCTTGACTTGGCAAGCGGGGTCCATGTCCTGAGCGTACTGTCACGTCGCGGGGTGTGTACTCACTGGGCCATACTGCGTAGCAGGGTAGCAGCTGGCCAACAAGGTACAAAACAATGTCTATAGTTCTGAACGGGTACCTGAAGCAATGTAGACAGTGGCAGGAGCACGACTTGACTTTCACAGCAGGTGACGCCGCGGATGCAGCTGGAAGACACAACTTGGCTTTCACAGCAGGTGACGCCACGGACGCAGTAGGAAGACACGACTTGACTTTCACAGCAGGTAACGATAGCACAGGATACAGGGTACAGGCAGCAGGAACGGATAACACTGGGAACTGGAAAACACTGGGAGACCTTTAGCAAGACAAACTAGGGTATACAACAATGCTCAGGCAAGGAACCAGTGGGCAGGGCCCCTTATTATAGTCCAGCAGCCTTTTGGGCTGATAATTGATGTAAGGCAACTGGACGCGTACTGGCCCTTTAAGGCCATGCACGCGCGGGCGCGCGTGCCCTGCGGGACACAGTCCAAGGATCCGGAAGAGGGTGCCGGCGCCTCCCTGGAGGGAGCACATGCCGAGAAGAGAGGCGTCCATGGCCGGGATCGTCAAGGGGTAAGTCAGAACGACGACCCCCGGCCATGGACGTAACAAAAGAGGCTACAAGTCTGATGGTTGGGGCCACTTAGAAGGATAGAACTTGAGAAATGTAATAAAGGATGGGGGTAGGGAAGTATAAAGAGGGGGAGAGATGTGGTATCTATACAAGCATGTACCATGGGAATTCATGAACAACTTTAATTGGGCATTAAAGAGACAAATGCTCCGGGAGTTGGGAAAGTGCGCCAAGGATCCCAGGTTTTATTGGGTTTGGGTAATTTCAGGAGAATAGTGCAGTAGCTACTTCTAAACGTAGAGTTGTTCTAACTTAGCTAACCATTGTGATGTGAAGGGGCATGTCCTTGCTCCCCATAGAGTTTGCTACCAGCTAACGGATGTGAGATAAGTAAAATTTTATTTTTCCTCCCCTATTTGATTTGTAGATTGAGGAGAACTGTTTCCGGTGTGATGGATCCATTGACATTGCAAATGTTCTTCCCTAAAGTCGGTATTGAGTCAGAATTGCAGAATTTTTGGGCAGGTGCCCGAAATG
Organism: Rhinoderma darwinii; assembly: GCF_050947455.1. Taxonomy (NCBI): domain Eukaryota; kingdom Metazoa; phylum Chordata; class Amphibia; order Anura; family Rhinodermatidae; genus Rhinoderma; species Rhinoderma darwinii. The sequence goes on from NC_134687.1 coordinate 8,884,604, forward strand.
TGGAGATATGTGCCTATAGCCAAAGAGCATCTCCAACATGTATTTGGTGTAGTGGGGCACCATTTATGGGATTTAGCCAAGATTGTGTACATCACAAAACAAGTTGGAATGGTTTTTCTTGCACCCTTATACATTTAGAAGGGCCATGTGACACATTTTTGGTAAATACATGGTGTAAAAAGTTGATGTTCCAAGTTTGAAAAGCGATGAAAGTCATAGTCGTCTAGTCTAGTCTAAAGGTAGATGCAGGTGGGAGATGGAGCCTATCTTCCACTGTTTTGAGGTTTTAGGGTATAGTTCGATGAGATCAGTTTTTTGGAGGCGTGGAGAAGGGGTCAGACACAGAAGGCTTAGGTTGGAGGACCAGGTAGCCCTTTATGTTTCCATCCCTTTTGCTACTGGGTGGCAAGAACATATGGAGGACTCCCCTATTCAGAGCAATTTCATTGCCGGCTAACAAGAGGGTGGGGAAGTGGTCCAAGGGTTGTGAAAAAAGCTTAGAGGGGCAAGCAGAGGTACTGAAAATGGTATGGAACGTGTACAAAAAGGATTACTGACTGTTCTAGGAAAATGTGGCACTGTTACCCATAGCAACCAATCAGATGCCTTCATTCATTTTCAACCCTGCGGAAAAAACCCAAAGCTGGATTCTGATTGGTTGCTGTGGGATCCCTGGTACTTTTTGTTGGAACAGTTTTTAGACACGAGGGCCTCAAATGTCATTCAGTGTCCCTGACCCTCCCTGTACGAGAATAACAGGGAACTTCCAGCCTTGGTTTATATATTATTATTATTTTTAAATATGGCATCCTTTCCCCTTTTCTAACATCAGTTTAGTGGCATTTCTGCCTTGAACTAAAGTCCTTCTGTAGAACCAGACTGGTTGCTATGGAAGTGTTGCTTGACAACCCCATTGGAAATAGTGTGGTTGCTATACAGAGTAGACCTAACAACCAGTGTGTCAAACATAGCAGAGACGGGGAAGACCATCTTCTTGTTAGCAGTTGCGTAATGCCATCCCTAATCCGAGGCTTATTTCTTATTCCAATTATTTTAATGTAAATTTAGACCTCATGCACACGACCTTATTGGTCCGCAAAATCATGGGTCCGTTGGACCACAAAAACCCTTGTTGTGCATGCGTGTGTCATCCGGACTCACGGAACAACAACAACTCACCACTATTGGTGAATCTGCAAATCTGTAGCGTAAAATGACGTCCTGAGTTTTTGCGGGCCGGATTTGAGGCCCCTTTACCGATCTGTGTAAATCACAGTCGTGTGCTTGGAGCCATAGAAAATAATGGGTCCGCAATTTATCCGCAAATGCGGATAAATTGCGGCCGCAAACATATGGTCGTGTGCACGAGCCCTTAGATTTAGATGGAGGATCCCATTCAGGCCGAGTTTTAGATTTCAAAATGTATTTTTCATACTGAAAACTGTATTTATGTGTAGGGGTATAAAAGTGTGTTACCTACATCCACCGGCTTCAACCGAAAAACAACAGTCTAAGTAATAAGGCGGTCTCAATATCTCAGCCACTATCAGTACGGTCAGATGGTTTCCCATAGAAGCGCGTCTAATAATGTTTTCCTAGAAGTGTTTCTAGATGTATCTTCACTTCCATGTGGCGAGTTGGGTCTGACTCTAATAATGCCCACCCAGGCCAACATGGCCATAACTTAAACATTGAATAAAGACTCAAGATGGATCTTAATGGCCACAGCAGCCGTTTTATTACAGAAAATATAGAAAAAAAAGTGTAAAATAGTAATAAAACGACTGTCAATAAATACCGTAACCTCGACACACTTAACATACCCGACCCTCACAGAGTCATACAGGGGAGGACCTTGGAGCTACAAAAATCTGGCAGCATTCTGCCCACACCGACCTACCCCACGCCGTAACCCTGGCTCAGAGGCACCGAAAGCCACCTGTAGATTACTAACTCCTGAGGGGAAAGACCCTAAAGGAGCCCCCTACATCCAGCCAGACTATGTCTTTATTTTGAGGGATGCATAGCCTTGATACACCCCCTCACCAAATTTAATCACCAATTCCAAGGTCTCCCCCTCAAGCGGCCATGACAAAATCAAAAACAGCTGTAACCAAAAACAGACATTCCACACAAACCCTACACGCGATTATGACCAGTAACAATAAAAGACAAGGATGGAAAAATAGGGATGGCGGAAATCTTTCTTTACCTTCCTTCCTATCTCCATCATGGAGGCCTCCCCTTACTGTTCCAGGGCAGTCCGGCTTCTTCTTGATGACAGACAAACTCTCCTAGTAACTCTGTAATGGGGTTTTTAAAAAGTACCAGTCAGAGGATGGATACCCAAAAATTTCCAAGTCCAAGAGTCAATTCTTTTTTGATGTCTACTATGTCTACAATTATTTGCGATGCTGAATAGGGAGCCAACGCCAGTTCTATAACATGTTTGTGATGCTAGATTATAAGAGCAGTAACCATTAGAAGTGTTTTGGGGAATGTTTTTGGAATATAGTCATCCCTTCTAGCCCTTTGTGTACCTCCTGTGTATTTAATAAGTTATTCCTTCATTGGGAACACAACTTATAATTTCAGCATATTCCTATTTGGATAATAGTCTTATGGTCCAGTCCGATTAAGGTCAAGTTTAGCCCATTCTACATCAACACCTATAGCACAAGCGGCTTTGTGGGAGGTTTGTTGTTATTATTTGTTCCATAAAATCCAACATCTGATTTGTGACCCGTATAATTTTACACCTAAGCATGTTCTTCTGTTGATGCTGGTAACAGTTCTGTATTTGTTACCTCGGGGTTGAAAGGTGACTTGGGAATTTCTGGAGCCATAAAACATTCACAATGGTGGGATTCACGTCTACTTGTGTTCATTTTTCCATAGGGAAATGATCTGAAAGGGATGTCTGTGCTTCTCCTGCTTGCAATTTTTGGATGTAGGCATCGGGAGAACAATAACCTTTTGATATAAAAAGGGAAAATCTAATACACAAACATTGTGAAACATTACACAAGACTTGGAGCAATGGCAAGTGTCGGACTCCAAGAAAGCATTTTACCAATTAGCAAAACAATGGGAGTCATATATATAAAAAGTAGTACAGAGCCGTAGGCGTATTATGTGCCGCTGTATGGTTTCTCCATGTGGCATCCAATGGAATATGTCACATCAATAACATATGAATCAGACAGAAAAAATTGTATACATTTGTAGCCACACAGTTTGGGTCCATAGACCTTTACGGGAGATGTTTTATGGCTTAATTGTGCAATTTATGCGTAAAACGCTTTCAACATTTTCTAAAACACATTACTATTGGCTTACAACAGCTCTGAGCTGCCAAACACTGTTGAATTACTTTTAGAAAGGACAAAATGTACCGCACTGCACCCAGACTATTAATTTAAGACATGATAGTGCCCATAGTCAAAGAAGTGTCCTCCTCTCCTTCCTGTAGTCACAGCAGTGCTTTTCTAACGTCCCACAGCAGTCACAGCATACCACAGCATAGTCACAACATACCACAGCATAGTCACAGCATACCACAGCATAGTCACAGCATACCACAGCATAGTCACAGCATACCACAGCATACCACAGCATAGTCACAGCATAGTCACATCATAGTCACAGCATACCACAGCATAGTCACATCATACCACAGCATAGTCACATCATATTCACAGCATAACACAGCATAGTCACATCATAGTCACAGCATACCACAGCATAGCCACAGCATACCACAGCATAGTCACAGCATACCACAGCATAGTCACAGCATACCACAGCATAGTCACAGCATACCACAGCATAGTCACAGCATAGTCACATCATACCACAGCATAGTCACATCATAGTCACAGCATAGTCACAGCATAGTCACATCATAGTCACAGTATAACACAGCATAGTCACAGCATAGTCACATCATAGTCACAGCATACCACAGCATAGTCACAGCATACCACAGCATAGTCACAGCATACCACAGCGTAGTCACAGCATAGTCACATCATACCACAGCATAGTCACATCATAGTCACAGCATAGTCACAGCATACCACAGCATAGTCAAGTCATAGTCACATCATAGTCACAGCATAACACAGCATACCACAGCATAGTCACATCATACCACAGCATAGTCACATCATAGTCACAGCATCACACAGCGTAGTCACAGCATAGTCATATCATACCACAGCATAGTCACATCATAGTCACAGCATAGTCACAGCATAGTCACATCATAGTCACAGTATAACACAGCATAGTCACAGCATAGTCACATCATAGTCACAGCATACCACAGCATAGTCACAGCATACCACAGCATAGTCACAGCATACCACAGCATAGTCACAGCATACCACAGCGTAGTCACAGCATAGTCACATCATACCACAGCATAGTCACATCATAGTCACAGCATAGTCACAGCATACCACAGCATAGTCAAGTCATAGTCACATCATAGTCACAGCATAACACAGCATACCACAGCAAAGTCACATCATACCACAGCATAGTCACATCATAGTCACAGCATCACACAGCGTAGTCACAGCATAGTCACATCATACCACAGCATAGTCACATCATAGTCACAGCATAGTCACAGCATAGTCACAGCATAACACAGTATAACACAGCAAAGTCACAGCATAGTCACATCATACCACAGCATAGTCACATCATAGTCACATCATACCACAGCATAGTCACATCATAGTCACAGCATAACACAGCATAGTCACAGCATAGTCACATCATAGTCACAGCATAACACAGCATAGTCACAGCATACCACAGCATAGTCACAGCATACCACAGCATAGTCACAGCATACCACAGCATAGCCAGAGCATAATCATGGCATACCACAGCATAGTCACAGCATACCACAGCATAGTCACATCATAGTCACAGCATACCACAGCATAGTCACATCATAGTCACAGCATACCACAGCATAGTCACAGCATACCACAGCATAGTCACGGCATACCACAGCATAGTCACATCATAGTCACACCATACTACAGTGTAGTCACAGCATACCACAGCATAGTCACAACATATCACAGCATAGTCACAGCATACCACATAGTCACAGCATACCACAGCATAGTCACATCATAGTCACACCATACTACAGTGTAGTCACAGCATACCACAGCATAGTCACGGCATATCACAGCATAGTCACAGCATACTACATAGTCACAGCATACCACTGCATAGTCACATCATAGTCACTGCATAGTCACAGCATACCACAGCATAGTCACATCATAGTCACAGCATACCACAGCATAGTCACAGCATACCACAGCATAGTCACAGCATACCACAGCATAGTCACGGCATACCACAGCATAGTCACATCATAGTCACACCATACTACAGTGTAGTCACAGCATACCACAACATAGTCACAGCATACCACAGCGTAGTTACAGCGTAGTCACATCATACCACAGCATAGTTACATCATAGTCACAGCATAGTCACAGCATACCAAAGCATAGTCACAGCATAGTCACAGCATAGTCACATCATAGTCACAGCATAACACAGCATACCACAGCATAGTCACATCATACCACAGCATAGTCACATCATAGTCACAGCATAACACAGCATAGTCACAGCATAGTCACATCATACCACAGCATAGTCACATCATACCACAGCATAGTCACAGCATACCACAGCATAGTCACAGCATACCAAAGCATAGTCACAGCATACCACAGCATAGTCACAGCATACCACAGCATAGTCACATCATAGTCACAGCATATCCAAAAAAGAGAGATAGAAGCAGCACTCAAAAAAACTCTGGTTTATTCATCCAGCATCCACTGCATAGTCACAGCATAGTCACAGCATACCACAGCATAGTCACAGCATAGTCACATCATAGTCACAGCATACCACAGCATAGTCACATCATACCACAGCATAGTCACATCATAGTCACATCATACCACAGCATAGTCACATCATACCACAGCATAGTCACATCATATTCACAGCATAGTCACAGCATAACACAGCATAGTCACAGCATAGTCACATCATAGTCACAGCATAACAAAGCATAGTCACAGCATACCACAGCATAGTCACAGCATACCACAGCATAGTCACAGCATACCACAGCATAGCCAGAGCATAATCATGGCATACCACAGCATAGTCACAGCATGCCACAGCATAGTCACAGCATACCACAGCATAGTCACGGCATACCACAGCATAGTCACATCATAGTCACACCATACTACAGTGTAGTCACAGCATACCACAGCATAGTCACAACATATCACAGCATAGTCACAGCATACCACATAGTCACAGCATACCACTGCATAGTCACATCATAGTCACTGCATAGTCACAGCATACCACAGCATAGTCACATCATAGTCACAGCATACCACAGCATAGTCACAGCATACCACAGCATAGTCACGGCATACCACAGCATAGTCACATCATAGTCACACCATACTACAGTGTAGTCACAGCATACCACAGCATAGTCACGACATATCACAGCATAGTCACAGCATACCACTGCATAGTCACAGCATACCACAGCATAGTTCCCCTTACTCCAATTGTCACTAAACAGTGGTGGATTAAGTAGACCATAGGCCTTGGGCTATTCCACAAACTTGGGCCCCCCTTCCCTACCGCCGCTCTGCAATGTCTTTAGTGAACACCACCTTTTTGTGCGAGCATTGACAAATGGATGTTACGATTCCTCTTGTCAAAGGGCTGTGTCCCCACATACTGACAGTCTCCAAACATCGCTGACAGTATCACACTGTGTAGGGACACGTCCTCCTGACAATGAGAATGGTAACACAAATTTGTCTATTAGTCCTGGATATACAAAGACTTTATGTGGAATACAAGGATTTCCTACAACAGACATGTCAGGAGAGGGGACAGATCCTCTATCGATCCAGTGACTCACAAGTGACGTCTTCTCTGATGGGAGTCATTCTGTTTTCTTCTCCATCTGACACAGACTGTTATGGCGACTTCTCCTGATGAGACATCTTTGCTCCTCACTTCTGCAGCCATTTCCAGTCTTTATAGAAACACAAAAATTAAGACACCAAGGCCCAGGATCATACATTAAAGGGGTAGTCTGGGAACGGACCGGTTATTCATACTGATGACCTATCGATGTGCCCGGACAACCCCTTTTACTCAGACTAATAAATTAGAATACATACAGACCCCAGACCTTCTAAACTATTGCCGTCCCCAGACCAGACCCCTCTAAGTATATACAGACCCCAGAACAAGCACCCTAAATACAGAACCAAGACCTGACCTCCTAAACTAATACAGACCCCAGACCAGGCCCCCTAAATACAGACCCCATAAACTAATACAGACCCCAGACCAGACCCCTAAATACAGTACCCAGACCTGACCCCAAAATTAATGACCCCCAGACCTGACTCCCTAAACGAATACATACCCCAGACCAGAGCCCCTAAACTAATACAGACCCCAGACCAGGCCCCCTAAATACAGACCCCATAAATTAATACAGACCCCATACCTGACTCTCTAAACTAATACAGAACCCAGACCAGACCCCCTAAATACAGACCCCATAAAATAATACAGAGCCCAGACCAGACCCCTAAATACAGACCCCAGACAAGACCCACTAAATATACAGACCCCAGACTAGACCCCTAAATACAGACCCCAGACAACACCCCCTAAATATACAGACCCCTGACCAGACCCCTAAATACAGACCCCAGACCAGACCCCCTAGATATACAGATCCCCATACCAGACCCCCTAAATACAGACTGCAGACCCCTTAAACTAATACAGAACCCCAGACCCCCTAAATACAGACCCCTTAAACTAACAGACCCCAGACCAGACCCCCTAAATACAGACCCCAGACCCCTTAAACTAATACAGACCCCCTAAATACAGACCCCTTGAACTAATACAAGCCCCGACCTCCTAAATACAGACCCCAGACCAGACCCCTTGAATAAAGACCCCAGACCAGACCCACTAAACTAATACAGACCCCCTAAATACATACCCCTTAAATAGAGACCGCCTAAATGCAGACCCCAGACCACCTAAATACAGACCCCAGACCAGACCCCCTAAATACAGACCCCCTAGACTCCTTAAAGTAATACAGACCCCCTAAATACAGACCCCTTAAACTAATACAGACCCCAGACCAGACCCCTAAATACAGACCCAGACCAGACTACCTAAATGCAGACCCCCTAAATACAGACCCCCTAAACACAGACCCCGAACCCCTTAAACAAATCCATGATCCCCTTATACTTACCTCACAGCTCACCTCATGGTCTTCTCTCTTACTGCTGTTGTAGGACCTGCGGTCATGTGACCAGCAGGTCTCTAATCAGTAACAAGAACTGCAGACATAAGGTCATGTGACCTTTATGTCTGCAGGTCCTTTACAGGACATAAACAATGACGTTATGCTGCAAAATCGTGGCAAAAACGCATTGTACTTTGGGTGGCCATGGGCCCCCCGGGAGCCTCGGGCCCCTGGTGGCCGCCAAAAATGCCCAATGATGATCCGCCATTGTCACTAAAGAGCTATCCTTTCCTCAGTAGTCACAGCAGTGCTTTTCCCGTGTCCCCCAATAGTCACATCATACCACAGCATAGTTATAGCATGCATCCCCCTACTCCAGTTATCACTTTAGGACAATTATTTTTCTTCTTCCCCAGGGGTGGGATTTGACTGGTTTGAGATGGTTCTACTGATACACTTTTTAAAATCACGACCAGATTGCACAACCCGTTGCTGACCAATTAGTGCCCCAATGTTATATACTGCTATCAATCAACCACAGCAGTTTAGGACACTGAGCCACCGTGCTGCCTATTATGTGTAGGGGCAATAATTGAGCACTGTATAGGGGTTTTTATGTGTAGGGGTATTATTTAAGCACTCTGTGGGGGTATTTATGTGTAGGAGTATTAGTTGAGCACTGTATAGGGGTTTTTATGTCTAGGGGTATTAATTGTACATTGTATGGGGGCATTTATGTGTAGGAGAATTAATTGAGCACTGTATAGGGTTTTTATGTGTAGAGGTATTAATTAACAACTGTATGGGGGTATTTACATGTAGGGGTATTCATTAAGCACTGAATGGGTATATTTATGGCTAAGGGTATTAATTTTGCACTGTATGAGGGATATTTATGTGTAGGGTTATTAATTAAGCACTGAATATGGGTATTTATGTGTAGGGTTATTATTTGAGCTCTGTAAAGGGGTGTTTATATGTTGGGGTATAAATTAAGCATGGTATGGAGGTATTTATGTGTAGGGGTATTAATTATGCACTGTATCGGGGTATTTATGTGTAGGGGTATCAATTGATCTCTGTATGGGGGTATTTATGTGTAGGGGTATTCATTGAGCACTGTATGTGGGTGTATTTATGTGTAGGGGTATTCATTGGGCACTGTATGTGGGTGTATTTATGTGTAGGGGTATTCATTGGGCACTGTATGTGGGTGTATTTATGTGTAGGGGTATTCATTGGGCACTGTATGTGGGTGTATTTATGTGTAGGGGTATTCATTGGGCACTGTATGTGGGTGTATTTATGTGTAGGGGTATTCATTGGGCACTGTATGTGGGTGTATTTATGTGTAGGGGTATTCATTGGGCACTGTATGTGGGTGTATTTATGTGTAGGGGTATTCATTGGGCACTGTATGTGGGTGTATTTATGTGTAGGGGTATTCATTGGGCACTGTATGTGGGTGTATTTATGTGTAGGGGTATTCATTGGGCACTGTATGTGGGTGTATTTATGTGTAGGGGTATTCATTGGGCACTGTATGTGGGTGTATTTATGTGTAGGGGTATTCATTGGGCACTGTATGTGGGTGTATTTATGTGTAGGGGTATTCATTGGGCACTGTATGTGGGTGTATTTATGTGTAGGGGTATTCATTGGGCACTGTATGTGGGTGTATTTATGTGTAGGGGTATTCATTGGGCACTATATGTGGGTGAATTTATGTATAGGGGTATTAATTGGGCAATGTATGTGGCATTCATTAACCTGATTCTGGGGGTATTAATAAATGACGGGACTAAGTACTGTTTTTAGGTATTAATTCAGAATTGTTGGTTGTAATGGCCACATTGTGGTATGATGTATTGCTCAAAATCAAAACTGTTTGTAAATGTCCCCCCATCACATGGTCACTAAAGAATGAAACATCATTTCAAGATTTGCCGCAAATTAAGTGATGCACAGAATAAATAGTAAATAGATATTACTTACTCATCTCCAATAGTTACTTAGTTGCGGAGAAGGTCTACTGTGTGCCAACACAATTCCTTTCCTAAAGAGCGCCATATCTACCGGGAAGCCTGGTGGTGCCACATGATGGTTGGGAGCAGCCATCGTCAATGTGGGCAGAAGGAATGGCGCGGGACAGGGCAGCTGTAACAGGGCAATGGCCCATCATTTGAAAGGTAAGTACATGGTCATATTTGTACAAAAAAAAACCAAAGGGTGAGTATTTATACAATACCTTCCTATGTCAAGGCAGAAAACTGATATTTTTGGAATATGGGAGACTGGATAAGTATTTGAACAGTATGTTTGATATTTTCTACTGACATTACATTTGAGTTCTGTAATATGGCAATTTCTTCAATTGAAAACATTCCTCTTTATGGTTGTCATTATGGATTCCATATGTTCAATATGTGTACAATATGTTTAGATCGGTATAAACATTTGATTCTTGTAAGCCCACCAAAATGCTGGTGTCTGGTTGAAAGCATCTGAAGAAAAAACAAAAGTCGGGTTTCATATGAAAACCCAAAGCTATTGAACATTTCGCAGAGAGCGTTACCTCTGAACCTTTAACACTATAAGCTGTGGGACCTTTGGAATTCGCTACAGTTTACAAGTTGGCAAGAAAATACATTGTTTGTGTGTTGAAAAGATTTAACAATTATCTCCGCTGCACGGCATCTGCCCTTAAACTCTCCTTGAACTGTCCCCCCCACATAAGAAAAAAGTAAACAAAATAAAAACAGAAATTCTTGGAGCTCCGAGTGAACCGTGTCTTTGTGTTAGTCCATCAGATGTGGAAAATAACATACATTGTAAATTTTCACCTCAAACTGTTTGAATGCTCCAACACTTCACCCAGTCACATTCCATCCGAATTTCAAGTCTTTAAAATGTCAGTCTAGAGGAATAATATGGAAGAGAATGGCTGAGAGGTAATGTACAGTAGTAAAATGCATGTGGAATTTTTACAGATAGAGAAGGTCATTTACGAGCCAGAAGAATTGTTCCCTTGTAAAATGGCACTCTCTACGACCTTATGTGGGATCGTGGGACCAGATTGAGGCAGAGGAAGAACAAAATACTTTGTAGTAGTAGTCCCTTAGACAAATTAATGACTATTTTTTTTTATCCAGGTCCGGCAGTGGTTTACAGTGATGGAGTTACTTAATCTTGAATGGCCAGTGTTAACACCCAACAGTCCACAGTAGTGCTGATGGTGAACATTGATGATACACTGCCAGCAATGGTGACTGATGTAGGGTAGATGGCCTGCAACGCCCACCATTGGAGTGGGCCAAATATTTTTTATCCTCTATTCACTTGACATGTTTCACGATTGGGGGGTTATGTGGACCCACTGGGCTGCTATGCCGTAACGGAGTAGTAGCTGGCCAAACAACAATCAACGATAGTCTTTAGAACAAGAGTACCTGGGTAGAAAATTTGGCAAACACTTGACGTAGCAGACATGTGGCGTAGCAAACAGGTGGCATAGCAAACACTTGGCACAGATGATACATGGCACAGATAACACTCTAGAATCCAACACTAGATTTTGCACTCGAACAAACACAATTATTGGATACGGGATATGGGGTACAGTAAACAACTAAGAGACCATTTGCAATGACGAACATGGGCAGACACAACAACACTCAGGCAAGGAGGAAGAGGGCAGAGTCCTTTTTATAGCTCCTGGTCTGCTGGGATAGGATGGGAAGATTTTCCTGGTACGCGCGGGCCATTTGAGGCAGCCACAGGGAGTAGAACAGTGTGCCAATATCTCAGAGGACGGATGGAGTGCCGGCATGAGCTCATGGGTCTGCGGTTGAGGCCGTTGGCGGCGGAGTATTGCCAGCGGTTCGCAACCATGGCCATTATAACTTGATTATGGTTTGGCTATTGCCAAGCACCAGGACCAGCAGTGGATAACAATAATATCTCAACTTAGTCTTGTGTGGCCAGTGTTAATACCCAACAGTCTGCAGAAATGATGATGGTATACACTAATGACATGTAACAACACTGATGACTCATGTAGGGTATATGGCCTGCAATACCCAGCATTAAGGTGGGACAAGTCTTTTTAACTTGAGATGAATACGGTTGGGCTACTGCCAAACACCAGGTCTGGCAGAGGATGATAGTGATGAAGCATCTTGGTCTTGTGTGGCCAGTGTTAACACCCAACAGTCCGCAGAAGTGTTCATGGTGCTCACTGGTGACTTGCTAACCTCACAGATGACCCATGTTGGGTTGATGGCGTAGTACTTTTTATCTTCTTTTTAATTTATTTGAATATGTTTGGGCTATTGCCAAACACCAGGTTCGGCAGTAAATGACAGTAATAGAGTAACTTAGTGTCACGGTCACAGGGTATGTGGACCCACTAGGCCGCTCCGCCATGGCAGAGAGGCAGCTGACCAGGTCTCAGTCTATATGAAAGTCTATTGGCAGTTTGTAACACTTCGGTACCTGAACTAGTCCAGACAGCGGCTGTGGCTTCGGCACGGATGGAGGACGGTGTAGCAGGTAGCGCCAGATGTGGCGGGCAGTACAATATGTGGAAGATGACACTGGACGTGGCAGAAGACAGTGGCTGTGGCTTCGGCACGGATGGAGGACGGTGTAGCAGGTAGCGCCAGACGTGGCGGGCAGTACAAGATGTGGAAGATGACACTGGATGTGGCAGAAGAAAGTGGATGTGGCAAACGACACAGGACATGGCAAACGACACTGGACGTGGCAAACGACACTGGACGTGGCAAACGACAGCAGGTGCAGTAGGACACAACTCCAACACTAGTAAGCACAGGCACAAGAACAAGCACGGGATACAGGAACAGGTAACAGGGCGCGGCTAACAACTGGAGCTGGAAACACTAAGGGACCATTTGCAAGACCGACTTGGGATAAACTAACAACACTCAGGCAAGGATCAGAAGGCCTGGGGCCTTCTTATAGGCCAGGAAATCATGTGGATGGATGATGATGATTGTTTTCATGTGTGCGCGCACCCTACGGGACACAGCGGGCCGGAGCGGAAGTGAGCGCTGGCGTCTCCTAGGAAGGAGATGGGGACCAGCGCTCACAGATCCATGGCCGTGGGCGTCGGGAGGTGAGTAAACCCGACGGCCCGCGGCAATGGACGCTACATTTAGTCTTGTGTGGCCAGTGTTAACACCCAACAGTGAGCAGAAGTGCTGATGGTGGACATTGATGTTATGCTAACCGCAATGGTGACTGATGTAGGGTAGCTGGCCTGCAACGCCCGCCATTGGAGTGGGCCAAATGTTTTTTATTCTCTATTTAACTTATATAGAAATTTTACATTTGTATATAACGTGGCTTGAATATAGTTGGGCTGCTGCCAAGCACCAGGACCAGCAGTGGATGACAGTGATGGAGCAACTTAGACTTGTTTGGCCAAAGGTTAACAACCCAAGAGTCCACAGAAGACCTGATGGTATACATTGATGACACACTAATAGCACAGATGACTGATGTAGGGTATATAGCTGCAATACCCAGTATTGAAGTGAGCCGTGCTTTTTCTTATCTCTGTGAAGTTGACTTGTATACGGTTGAGCCACTGCCAAGCACCAGGTCCGGCAGTGGATGATAGTGATGAAGTATCTTGGTCTTCTATGGGCAGTGTTAACATCCAACAGTACACAGAAGTGCTGATGGTGTTCATTGATGACACGCTACCAGTACCGATGGCTGATGTAGATTCGATGACCTTCAATGCCCAGCATTAGATTGGGTCAAGTAGATTATTTTGTACGTTAAATTATTGCAATTTGTGGGGCATAGGGAGAGGATGGTCTTGCAGGAGTAGTGAGGGAATTATTTCACCTTGATCTTGGTTCATCCTTTTAAGTAGCATATCTGCTTATAACATGTGGATTCATTGGATGCATTAAACATCCACGTCTAAGAATAGTATATAAGGGCCTATATTAAAAAAAATGTGGTGCTAAAGTTTTTTATTTGGTTAAACTCAAACAACTTTTGGTCTGGGTGGGTTTTTGATATGATATGCTAAGAGGTCTGGATTTCTAATTCCCTTCAGTGTTGAGGAATGGAAGACACAACTACGGGAATATTTTTTCACTCTGTTGCTTCTCCCATCAGCACAATGTTTATTTCTATCATTCCGAGGCTTCATAAAATGCGGCCTACAGACCGTTTTGGACAATATCAAATTATTTTATAAATACATTAGGATTTGGATGGCACTTGGTTTTCCCCATGAATTCAATGGACGAGGAAACATTGACGAAACAAGTATAAGCATTTTGAGATCACCTTGATTAGTGGTATAACAAAATAATGCCAAGGCAACACGATCAGGATCAGGAATATTCCAAGGTGAAGCGTTCCCCCGAATATTTATTAATATCAGTATTATCGTTTTTTATTACGTTCTCCTTTGTGAATATCTCATTGAAAGGTTTGTTGCTAGATTATGTAGAAAGTCTTCATAGACCATGTTTAAAAAAACGAAATATCATTTAAAGTGTAACACCTCTTGCACACGACCGAGTTCGGGCTGTGAAAAACGGTCCGTGTGTCGGACGGAATTCCCGGCCTGACTGCGGTACAAGTGATCAGGACTCCTGTAATCATAGACATTTTATTTTATGAAGCTAGGATTCCCTGCCTTTCCGCGGAACTGCTGTGCCATACTGAACAAAATGATACAGCACAGAACAGCAGTTCCGCGGGAAGGCAGGGACTCCTAGCTTCATAAAATGTCTATGATGGCAGGAGTCCTGATCACTTGTACCGCGGTTGGATCGTTTTTCACGGCACGAACTCGGTCGTGTGCAAGATGTGTAACTAAACTTTTGTAAAACTTTTGACATGTCATTTTGACATGACAGAAGTTTTGATCAGAGGGGTCCAAGCACTCAGACCACCACCAGTCAGTAAGTTATAGCGGCAGAAGCGCTCAGGTGAGAGCTGTGCCCCTTAGTTTCTGATCGACTTTGCTTTGCTCTCCTCGTAAAGTCGAACGAGCAGCGTACGGGCACAGTACAAAAGTCTATGGGGGTAATTTATTAACATTTCTACGCCACTTTTCTAGCGTAGAAAAGTCACAAAAGTCTTTAACGTCACCCTCGCCACTTTTGTGGGAAGGGAGGGCGGCCTCATTAAAAGCCACCAAGGACCGACAAATTAATTATAATTTCTGCCAGAAAACTGGCGTAAATTATAGTAGAAATCTACGACAGCTCCGAGCTGCACAGCGCTCACCTGAGCTCTTCTGCACCTTCATTTTAACAAAAGATGTGGATCTCAGCGCTCGGACCCCCACTGGTCAAAACTTCTGACATGTCAAAAGTTTTATAAAAGTTTAAGCACACTTTAAATACTGAATCCCTTAAAGGACTTGGCCAGGGGCGTAACTAGGAAAGACTGGGCCCCATAGCAAACTTTTGACTGGGTCCCCCCCTCCCCTGGGTGTCACACAACCCCCCCCTTGTAGATAGTGCCTTTTTTACAGCCCCCCCTGTAGATAATGCCATACAGCCCCCCTGTAGATAACGCCATACAGCCCCCCTGTAGATAACGCCATACAGTCCCCCCTGTAGATAACGCCATACAGCCCCCTCTGTAGATATCTACAAAGGGGGCTGTATGGCGTTATCTACAGGGGGGGCTGTATGGCGTCATCTACAGAGGGGGCTGTATGGCGCTATCTACAGAGGGGGCTGTATGGCGCTATCTACAGGGGACTGTATGGCGTTATCTACAGGGGGGCTGTATGGCGCTATCCACAGGGGGACTGTATGACGTTATCTACAGAGGGGGCTATATGGCGTTATCTACAGGGGGGCTGTATGGCGCTATCCACAGGGGGACTGTATGACGTTATCTACAGAGGGGGCTATATGGCGTTATCTACAGGGGGGCTGTATGGCGTTATCTACAGGGGGGGCTGTATGGCGTTATCTACAGAGGGGACTGTATGGCACTATCTACAGGGTGGGGGCTGTATGGCGCTATCTACAGGGGGGCTGTATGGCGTTATCTACAGAGGGGACTGTATGGCACTATCTACAGGGTGGGGGCTGTATGGCGCTATCTACAGGGGGGCTGTATGGCGCTATCTACAGAGGGGGCTGTATGGCGCTATCTACAGGGGGCTGTATGGCGTTATCTACAGAGGGGGCTGTATGGCGCTATCTACAAGGGGGCTGTATGGCGTTATTTACAGGGGGGCTGTATGGCGCTATCCACAAGAGGGCTGCAAGGCGTTCTCTACAGAGGGGGCTGTATGGCGTTATCTACAGGGGGGACTGTATGGCGTTCCCTACAGGGGGGCTGTATGGCGCTATCTACAGTGGGTCTGTATGGCGTTCCTTACTGGGGGGGTCTGTAGGGAACGCCATACAGCCCCCCCCTGTAGGGAACACCATACAGACCCCCCCTGTAGGGAACGCCATACAGCCCCCCCTGTAGGGAACGCTATACAGCCCCCCCTGTAGGGAACGCCATACAGCCCCCCCTGTAGGGAACGCTATACAGCCCCCCCTGTAGGTAACGCCATACAGCATCCCCAACCCCCCAAAAAAATGCGACCTACAGTGTGAAAAGACAAAAGACATGTATCCGCTCTCCACAGGATCTCCACAGGACAGGGGATACATGTGTGATCGCTGGCAGCGATAAGGAGAACAGGGGACTGAAAGTCCCCTGAAGTTCTCCATGACTAACCTCTGACTTCCGGCGTCTGCGCAGCTCAATAAAAATGAAAGGAGCGCTGGTCACGCATGCGCACAAGCACGACCGGCGCTCCATTCATTTCTACGGAGCTGCCGACACAGACCCCGGAAGTTCGAGGTTTGTGATGGAGAACTTCAGGGGACTTTCAGTCCCCCGTTCTCCCTATCGCTGCCAGCGATCACACATGTATCCCCTGTCCTGTTGATATCCTGTGGAGAGGGGATACATGTCCTGTGGAGAGGGGATACATGTCCTGTGGAGAGGGGATACATGTCCTGTGGAGAGGGGATACATGTCCTGTGGAGAGGGGATACATGTCCTGTGGAGAGGGGATACATGTCCTGTGGATAGGGGATACATGTCTTTTGTTTAATGGCAGAGCGGGGAGATACCTCCCTGCTCTGCCGTAGTGTTCAGTGGCGTCCCGCTGTAGCAGCCATAGCGGTTGCTAGCGGAGCCTTCGGCCATGGTGGGGGCCCGTGCCGGCGGGCGACACGGGCCCCCTCATGCCGCGGGCCCTGTAGCAGCCGCTACGGCTGCTATAGCGGTAGTTACGCCACTGGACTCGGCCTATTTTCGGCCGTCGGGATGCAGCAGTTTTTTTTAATGCAGCATTTCAAGTGCCATCATTTTTCTATTGTTCCGTCGACTTAGCCGAGTTTATTGGCTGAGTTGTATTTTTCAATGAAACTATTTTTGGGTCCATAGATTATGTTGAATAACTTTTTTAAAAAATTTTAATAGGGGGAAATAATCAAGACCCATAACTTTTTTTTATTTTTAGTCTATGTAGCTTTATAGGGCTTTTATTGCGGGAGAAGTTGTAGTTTTAATTTGCGGAATTTTTGGCTATATAAAACATATTTATTGACTTTTATTAAATTTGTTTTTATGGGGAATGGGAAAAATAGTAAATCGCTAAGTAAAGACATTTGCTGTGCAGTGTAAATTATATGTTATCCCTATTTTGGGGCAATACCTTATATGTATTTTTGTTATGGTTTGTTACTTTTACGAAATAAAATATTTTTGAATATAAAAAAAGAGAATTTTGTTATTTTGGCCATTTTTTTTATATTTTATTACACTTTTTTAGCGCCACAGGGGGACTTTTGGGGACAATTGTTTGTTCACTTGTATAATGCTTTGGAAAAATTATTACCTTGCCTATATGGTACGGAGAATCTCAGTCGTATTTAACTCCTCTTCGAATTTTCTTTGGATTGGATCAAACCAATATATAGATTTAACTTATACAGTGATCCAATACAGGATGGTATATGTGGTTTTTACATCTGACTCCTAGAACAAGATAAAATGCAGGCAGCTATAATATAATAAAAAGTGCTGAGCAATATCTCACCACTACAATTGGCCTGTCCTCCACTCCTATAATCCAAAATAAAGAGCGAGCAATGAAAATAAACATCTTTCGGAGGCCTGTCTGCGTGGAGTCAGCGTGGAGTCAGCGCGGGACATCTCTCCTGCATTCTTACACCACAGGTGACACCACTTGTGCATGCTTAATAGCCAGTAATTTACCCCCTAAAGTAGAGCCTACTGGGAGCCCCCACGTTCCCGGTCCTGCACTCTCCATCATAATTGTTTTTGTCTGCTCCGGTATGTTTGTCATGGACTCAGTACCTGTCTGGGATTTTGTTTTTCTGAAGTTGATTGTGTAACTTTATTTTTTCCTAAAAGTCTGGCAATAAAATATGGAAAATCTCCATTCACCTTATTTAGTCCTCAAATATTAATGAATAGAAAAGTCACAATTGATTCACCAGGTTCAATTTCTTGCAAATTTAGAGACTGTTTAAAGATTCATTCATTTCTATGTACAAAATTATGTATCGATGGCCAATCCCGGAAATATAAAGTATTATATTACAATAGTTTTCTTTATGCCCAATGGGGGCAGTAATATGATTCCATAACCCAGTGGTTGCCCTCCCATCTATTGCACTAAGTCCCTCTATAACTCTTTATAAATAAACAACCAAGGTTTAAAAGTCTTAGGGTATGCCCAGACGTGGTGGAGTTCTTCCGCTACTGTCCGCATCAATGCCGCACAGAATCTGCGTTGCAGATTCTGTTGCGGCTTTGCCTAAGATGGGCATTCAATAGATGCGGACTAGCCGTTGCGTACTGAGGGGAAGAGGGCTTCACTTCTCTCTATCAGTGCAGGATAGAGAGAAGGGACAGCCCTTTCCCTAGTAAAAGTAAAATAAATTCATACTTAACCGGCCGTTGTCTTGGTGACGCGTCCCTCTTCCGCCATCCAGCCCGACCTCCCTGGATGACGCGGAAGTCCATGTGACCGCTGCAGCCTGTGATTGGCCTGTGATTGGCTGCAGCCTGTGATTGGCCTGTGATTGGCTGCAGCCGTCACTTGGACTGAAACGTCATCCTGGGAAGCCGGACTGGAGACAGAAGCAGGGAGTTCTCGGTAAGTATGAATTTCTATTTTTTTTACAGGTTGCTGTATATTGGGATCGGTAGTCACTGTCCAGGGTGCTGAAACAGTTACTGCCGATCGTTTAACTCTTTCAGCACCCTGGACAGTGGCTATTTACTGACGTCGCCTAGCAACGCTCCCATAAATACGGGAGCCCCATTGACTTCCTCAGTCTGGCTGTAGACCTAGAAATACATAGGTCCAGCCAGAATGAAGAAATGTCATGTCAAAAAAGCAAGACGCATCCGCAGCACACATAACATGTGCATGACAGCTGCGGACTTCATTGCGGAATTTAGAATCTCCATTGAAGTCAATGGAGAAATTCTGCAATGAGTCCGCAACCAGTCCGCCACAGGTCCGCAACAACCATTGTATGCTGCGGACACCAAATTCCGCACCGCAGCCTATGCTCCGCAGCGGAATTGTCCGCAACGTGTAAACGAACCCAACCACAAAGCTGTGGAAGGCAATGGAGAAACGGGTACGATGCGGATTTCCAGAGCAATTCCGCTACGTGTGGTCATGCCCTTATAGTAGTTATATTCTTGTATATAGAGGGCAGTATTATAGTAGTTATATTCTTGTATATAGGAGCCGTATTATAGTAGCTATATTCTTGTATATAGGAGCAGTATTATAGTAGTTATATTCTTGTATATAGGAGCAGTATTATAGTAGTTATATTCTTGCATATAGGAGCAGTATTATAGTACTTATATTCTTGTATATAGGGGCCAGTATTATAGTAGTTATATTCTTGTATATAGGGGGCAGTATTATATTAGTTATATTCTTGTATATAGGGGCAGTATTCTAGTAGTTATATTCTTGTATATAGGGAGCAGTATTATAGTAGTTATATTCTTGTATATAGGGGCAGTATTATAGTAGTTATAGTCTTGTATATGGGGGCAGTATTATAGTAGTTATATTGTATATAGGAGCAGTATTATAGTAGTTATATTCTTGTATATAGCAGCAGTATTATAGTAGTTATAGTCTTGTATATGGGAGGCAGTATTATATTAGATATATTCTTGTATATAGGGGCAGTATTATAGTAGTTACATTCTTGTATATAGGGGCAGTATTATAGTAGTTATATTCTTGTATATAGGGGGCAGTATTATAGTAGTTATATTCCTGTATATAGGAGCAGTATTATAGTAGGTATATTCTTGTATATAGGAGCAGTATTATAGTAGTTATATTCTTGTATATAGGGGCAGTATTATAGTAGTTATATTCTTGTATATAGGAGCAGTATTATAGTAGTTATATTCTTGTATATAGGGGGCAGTATTATAGTAGTTATATTCTTGTATATAGGGGCAGTATTATAGTAGTTATATTCTTGTATATAGGAGCAGTATTATAGTAGTTATATTCTTGTATATAGGGGGCAGTATTATAGTAGTTATATTCTTGTATATAGGGGCAGTATTATAGTAGTTATATTCTTGTATATAGGGGGAAGTATTATAGTAGTTATATTCTTATATAGGGGGCAGTATTATATTAGTTATATTCTTGTATATAGGAGCAGTATTAGGCCTCATTTACACGAGCGTGTGCGTTTTGCGCGCGAAAAACACGCTGCGTATTGCGCGCGTTGCCATTGCGTTTTCCATGCGTATACGCAGCCTTGTTGCGTTTTTAGCGCGCGCACGACCAGCTTTTAAAACGCGCGTAAAAAATGCAGAGGTCGTTAATGCGAGGCCAGCCTACAAATAGGCCTGCTGGCCCAACCCCCGCTTGCTGGGAAAACAGGTTTTGCGCCTTAATTGCAGCCTCTGCAGAAACCCCAGTGTGTGTTTCACTAGTTGAGACGTTTTTGGATTTGCAAGGCACAGTTAATGCCTTCTCAGTCGCTGGCACGTGTGCTTCTTGCGTGGATGACCTCGCGTGGTTTTGGGGAACGCCAACCCATGCTGCAGCACCAGACGCGTGGAAGAAGTCACATTTGGGTTCATCCACTTGTGGCCCAACGACCTCCAAAGGGCATTTTCATACTCTGTATGAGGACTTACGTCAGCACCCCGAAAAATGTAGAGCGTTCTGCCGCATGTCTGTGGCCACATTTGATCTGTGGAATGTGCCTTTGGCATTATGTCAAACAGGTGGCGGGTCTTTCTGTCGACAATGCAATTGTCCATGCAGAATGTGACACGTGTCATACAAGCGTGTGTAGTTCTGCATAACTTCTGCCGCATTCATGATGCTACCTTTGATGCAGAATATATCCTAAGGGCATGACCACACATGGCGGAATTCCTCCGCAACTGTCCGCATCAATGCCGCACCTAATCCGGGTTGCGGATTACGGCTGCGGATCTGCACAAAATGTGCAGAAAATTGATGCGGACTAGCTGCTGCGGACTGCGGGAAAAGTGCTTCCCTTCTCCCTATCAGTGCAGGATAGAGAGAAGGGACAGCACTTTCCCTAGTGAAAGTAAAAGAAATTCATACTTACCGCCCGTTGTCTTTATGACGCGTCCCTCCTTCGGCATCCAGCCCGACCTCCCTGGATGACGCGCCAGTCCATGTGACCGCTGCAGCCTGTGCTTGGCCTGTGATTGGCTGCAGCCGTCACTTACACTGAAACGTCATCCTGGGAGGCCGGACTGGAGACAGAAACAGGGAGTTCTCGGTAAGTACGAACTTCATTTTTTTTTACAGATACATGTATATTGGGATCGGTAGTCACTGTCCCGGGTGCAGAAACAGTTACTGCCGATCGCTTAACTCTTTCAGCACCCTGGACAGTGACTATTTACTGACGTCTCCTAGCAACGCTCCCGTCATTACGGGAGCCCCATTGACTTCCTCAGTCTGGCTGTAGACCTAGAAATACATAGGTCCAGCCAGAATGAAGAAATGTCAAGTAAAAAAAGCAAGACGCATCCGCAGCACACATGACATGTGCATGACAGCTGCGGACTTCATTGCGGAACTTTGAATCTCCATTGAAGTCAATGGAGAAATTCCGCCATGAGTCCGCCACTGCTCCGCAACAGACAGAGCATGCTGCGGACACCAAATTCCGCTCCGCAGCCTATGCTCCGCAGCGGAATTGTACGCATCGTGTAAACGAACACTGCTAAATTAAAGTGAAAGTCAATGTAGAAACGGCTCCGCTGCGGATTAACGCTGCGGAGTGTCCGCAGCGGAATTTAAGTGCAATTCCGCCATGTGTGAACCCGCCCTAACACATGCAGCCACCAGCGACACTGTCCCGGCTATTCCTCTCGGGCGATCTCTCACATCCGGACTTCGAGTGCGGGATAGTTTGGCGCCATATTTTAAGAGCCCATCAGGAGCCGCACCATGGGGCCGTTATGTCATTTGAAGGGTTGGCTATTTTTTGGAGGTTTAAGGACACAGGTCCCAAGTGGCCAGTGTTTGTTGTTTTAGGTTATGTTCGTGTAGGTTTAGGGACTCGCAATACATGAGGACCCTTGACGTGGGTTGCGAGCTTACATCTGTTGGGGTTTGATCAGGACATTTGCCATTCCGGAACATGTTGTCATGAGATAGAATGATGGTCGGCCAAAAGTTAGGTGACTCCAATTGCGACTGTGCTTAGTGTGCCTAGAGTCACATGACAGCACCCAAACTTTCTCATCTCTTGCAAACAATGGCAAACCCCTATAGATGAACTAATACCTCATAACACGTGTGCATGAATTTGGGTCCAAGCCCAGCAGTGTGTGAGTGTATAGTCAAAATACATTTGTGGCAAGCATTGTGTGGAGGGGTGTGAAATAAAAACACCACGCAATTGAAACAGTGAACAACCTGGTTTATCTGTTTTCTCTTCACAGTAAACACGGGCTGCAAAAAAACACAACTAGTCATCAAACTATAAACACCAACATGGTGGAAAAACGTCAGAGGGCAGAGTTTACAGCCCTTCCAAACTCTGGCTTGAAACGCCCAGCACACCAACACGTTCACAGGTGCTGGTAGTGGTGGCCCGGGGAGCAGTATGCGTGCATTTCAGCACCACTATGCTGGCCATGGAGCTGCTGAGGATGTTCCTCTCCAGCATAGTTGCACTGATGATGCCCCTGGTAACTTGGGGCAGGGAAAGGGGGAGCCATGGGTCTCATATACGGGTGAGGGCGTGCGCTAGGGGTGGGTGGGTGGTATGGGGCGGGCAAATTAGCCATGGTGCCTGCCAGGGCAAATCCGCGCCACTGCTGGATCGCAGTGAAGCAGTGGTGCGGATTGTGGGGGGGTGTGGACGAGTCTATCAAGGTTATGATGGCCGCGTGTAGGCAGGCCATACGATCCTCGGGGACCCTCCTTAGCAGAGGAACAATTCCCCGGGCGAAAAAGTCCTAGCCGTCCTCGTCCGCCGCTCGCCTAAGGTACTCCAGTACCCGCGTATCCACCTGGCGGATGGCTGCTGAGCTCGTCGGCGTCGTGTTGTGGGTCGCGGGGGGGCGCTCCTCAGGTGGAGAGGCTACGGCACAGGCAGACTCTACAGGGGCGGGGTCCAGGGGTGTAGGCTCCGGGCTAAGGGGCAGCTCTTGACACGCGGGAGGTTGCGGCTGTGACTCTGGCAGGTCAGTGTCCTCCGTGCTATCCTCCAAATCGTCGGTGGTTCTGGAATGTGAAAACATCATGAAAACACAATAGAGATCATTGCCCCAAACAACACGATGGCAAACATGACCAGGGCAAGAAAACATTTTACACATGCAAAAGCAAAAATGTCTTACGGGCGCATCTCTATGATGTCCTTCAAAAACATTAGCTGCTTCAGATACATGTAGGGGCGCTTTCTCGAAGCACCATCAGTTGTTATATTCTTGTATATAAGATCAGTATTATAGTAGTTATATTCTTGTATAAAGGGGGCAGTATTATAGCAGTTATATTCTTGTATATAGGGGCAGTATTATAGTAGTTATATTCTTGTATATAGGAGCAGTATTATAGTAGTTATATTCTTGTATATAGGGGCAGTATTATAGTAGTTCTATTCTTGTATATAGGGGGCAGTATTATAGTAGTTATATTCTTGTATATAGGAGCAGTATTATAGTAGTTATATTCTTGTATATAGGGAGCAGTATTATAGTAGTTATATTCTTGTATATAGGGGCAGTATTATAGTAATTATATTTTTGTATATAGGAGCAGTATTATAGTATTTATATTCTTGTATATAGGGGCAGTATTATAGTAGTTATATTCTTGTATATAGGATCAGTATTATAGTAGTTATATTCTTGTATATAGGGGCAGTATTATAGTAGTTATATTCTTGTATATAGGGGGCAGTATTATAGTAGTTATATTCTTGTATATAGGGGCAATTTTATAGTAGTTATATTCTTGTATATAGGAGCAGTATTATAGTAGTTATATTCTTTTATACAGGGGCAGTATTATAGTAGTTATATTCTTGTATATAGGAGCAGTATTATAGTAGTTATATTCTTGTATATAGGAGCAGTATTATAGTAGTTATATTCTTGTATATAGGAGCAGTATTATAGTAGTTATATTCTTTTATACAGGGGCAGTATTATAGTAGTTATATTCTTGTATATAGGGGCAGTATTATAGTAGTTATATTCTTGTATATAGGGGGAGTATTATAGTAGTTATATTCTTGTATATAGGAGCAGTATTATAGTACTTATATTCTTGTATATAGGAGCAGTATTATAGTAGTTATATTCTTGTATATAGGGGCAGTATTATAGTAGTTTTATTCTTGTATATAGAAGGCAGTATAGTAGTAGTTATATTCTTGTATATAGAAGCAGTATTATAGTAGTTATATTCTTGTATATAGAGGACAGTATTATAGTAGTTATAATCTTGTATATAGGGGCAGTATTATAGTAGTTATATTCTTGTATATAGAGCAGTATTATAGTAGTTATATTCTTGTATATAGGAGGCAGTATTATAGCAGTTATAATCTTGTATATAGGGGCAGTATTATAGTAGTTATATTCTTGTATATAGAGCAGTATTATAGTAGTTATATTCTTGTATATAGGAGCAGTATTATAGTAGTTATATTCTTGTATATCGGAGGCAGTATTATGGTAGTTATATTCTTGTATATAGGGGCAGTATTATAGTAGTTATATTCTTGTATATAGGGGCAGTATTATAGTAGTGATATTCTTGTATATTGGGGCGGTATTATAGTAGTTATATTCTTGTCCATAGGAGAGGATAGACGTGTGCTTGTGAGCTCCCTGTTAGGACTATGCATGGCTTCTGACCCAGGTGGAGGGGAGGGGTCCTGGGCTGATGATCCTGGGAAAGCCCAGAGTCTGGAGTTTGGCCTGCAGCATGGAGATGGTGGAGGTGATGATCTTGAAATGGTGGCTGGTGAGTCAACTGAATCTCATGATGTTGGTGAATTGTGCACAAAAATGACAAAGAAAAATATCTTTAAAATGGAAATGCAAGTTCGCAAATTGAGAACTGAAATTAACCAAGAGACTGATCCAAAGGCAAAGCTGATGAAATGTGAGTGTCTGAATGTTTGCACACGTGAGCTGGTGATATTGAAGGAGAGATTGCAGAAAGAATCATGCACAGTACCCAAAATAAAGAACTGGGCAACTGAGAACAAAAGGGAGACCAGAACCCAAACTGTGAAGAGAAAAAATATCATTGCAAAAAAAGACACTGACTATAAGACTGTGTATAATATTGTGGAGCAGGGAAACCCTGGAAGATATGAGTGTGCAGTGGCTGGAGGATCACATCTCTCATCAGGTGTGGGGTCTGTGCAATCAGCCAAAACAAATGCTGCTAAAGCTGCAGAGAAATGTGTGCCAGCTGACGAGGGGTTAACTGCAGTAGACTCTATGTGCAGTACTGATGAAGTGAATGCGAGTGGCACTCCTGGGAGTGAGCAAGAAAGTGCCGCATATACTGACATTGTAAGTGAGACCTCGCTCAGCGCGGTGATTGACAGTCTGATATCTGATGAACCAGCGGCACAGGCTGAGGTGGACATTGCAGACCCTGTTCTGGAGGTTCAGCCGTCCACAGTGTCAGTGAATGGAGTGCAGGTTACACAGCGATCAGGAGCAGACACAGGAGGATCTGCAGTACAATCAGCTGAGGAGAGGTCCAGTCCTGACCCACCTGCTGACAGACCTCAGTACAGGAGACTGTTCTCCAGCGTCACAAGACCGACTAACCCCGCACCTCAGAGGAGGAACGCGGTCAGAATCAGGTACTCAGGACCAGAGGAAAACCTCCCCTCCAGACTCCACATTGGGAAAGTTTTGTTGAAGGAGTTTATGAAGTTTAAAGATTCTGAGGTGTTCGCTCTGATCCACGTTCCTTCCAGCAGGAATTATGACATCAGTTTCAAGCTGCAATATAGTCTAGACTTGTTCTGGAGTATTTATAACGATACAAAGGAGCACGCGATGTGGGAGCATCTACATGTCATCCAGCTGACTAAACCCCAGGTAGTCACCGCCACCGTCCTGTTCCAGTCTGAGGTGGTGGCTCTGGCAGATTTGCAGCACTGGTTGAGCAGATATTGTGAGGTGAAGAGACTGCCAACAAAGATCTATGATGAGGAGGAGATCTGGAATGGAGGATATTCTGTCAAGATCCAGCTGGTTCAGGAGAATGGAGTGACCAGACATCTGCCGCACTCCTTCTACCTGGGCTCGGAGATAGGCGTATGTTACTTCCCTGGTCAACCGCGACTGTGCCATAGATGTGGGGGCAGACACCTGGCATTCAACTGTTCCCGTATTAAGTGCTCACTATGTGGTCAGTTTGGGCATGTGAAGGACGATTGTACAGGACCTGTCATATGTAACCTGTGCTTGGGACCTGGACATACATTCCGGGAGTGTCCGCATGCAGAACATAATAAGGAGGAGACTTTTAAAGGAGCCATGGAGGAAGAGCAGGAGGATTTCTCCATATGTGTAGATACGACCCCAGAACCTGGAAGTCCCAGCGAGGATGTGAGCCAAAGTACCAGAGACCCTGCTCCAGAGACGAATGTCCCATCTGTGGATGCTGTACAAGTGTCACCAGCCACTGAAAATAGAGGTCATGCTAAAAGCAAAATATCCAGTCACTCTGTCACCAAAACATCTAAACATCTGCCCAACACCAGTAAGGAACCAGCTGATCCAGCCGCAGCGACCAGTAAGGAACCAGCTGATCCAGCCGCAGCGGCCAGTAAAAAACCAGCTGGGCCAGCCGCAGCGACCAGTAAAAAACCAGCTGATCCAGCCGCAGCGACCAGAATCGATGAGGAGGGATTTCAGACGGTTAAAAGGAGAAGTAAAGCAGATGATTCTTCTAGGAAAAAAATCACTGCTGCAAAGAAATCACCGGAGTCTCCAGTGCTGGCGATAACTGGGGGACGTTACTGTGCGCTGGGGGAAGATGACCAGGAAGAAGAAGCAGAGATGGAGCAAGTCGCCTCACACAACCCAGATGACAAACCTCAGGATGAAGACGCTGACCCCCCAATGTCCACCAAAAGATGGGGTGTTACAGGACATAGTAGTGGAAGAAGGAAAAAAAGTAGGAAAGACATGTAACCAGGATGAGGCTGAAAATCACCTCCTATTAATGTGAACAGCGTGAAGAATAGGAGCAGGCGGCAGGCGATATTCCAGCGTCCGTCTGACGACAAAACCAATGTCCTCTTTATACAAGAGACTTATCTACAGAGTAATGTCCCTGCTGTGTCCCTGCAGTCACCACATCTAGTGGGACAGTGAAACTCTCAGCTGCTGTATGGAGACTTCTAGCCCGAACTCCGTTTATATCATAGAGGATTCCTATATGTCATAAATGTGGTGACCGTGTCCCATCTGTGGTGTGCGCGATGCTGCCCGGTCACCAATAAAGAAGAACTCTCCTGTAATACTGTCTAGAATAATATCATGAAAAATAGTTGAAACAATCTATACTGGAGCAATATTCATATATTATGGTTTGTTTAATGATTGTGATGTTATTAAGAGACAAATGTTTATTTTCTTTATCTGTTATGAGTGTATTGCAAAGGTATTGTAATAATTTGTTGCAAGTTTTCAAATAAAAAAGATAATTATAGTAGTTATATTCTTGTATATAGGGGCAGTATTATAGTAGTTATATTCTTGTATATAGGATCAGTATTATAGTAGTTATATTCTTGTATATATGAGCAGTATTATAGTAGTTATAATCTTGTATATAGGAGCAGTATTATAGTAGTTATATTCTTGTATATAGGGGCAGTATTATAGTAGTTATATTCTTGTATATAGGGGGCAGTATTATAGTAGTTATATTCTTGTATATAGGAGCAGTATTATAGTAGTTATATTCTTGTATATAGGGGCAGTGTTATAGTAGTTA
The DNA here is from genome assembly GCF_050947455.1 of Rhinoderma darwinii. Classification (NCBI taxonomy): domain Eukaryota; kingdom Metazoa; phylum Chordata; class Amphibia; order Anura; family Rhinodermatidae; genus Rhinoderma; species Rhinoderma darwinii. The sequence continues at coordinate 8,913,568 of NC_134687.1, forward strand.
TATTCTTCTATATAGGGGGCAGTATTATAGTAGTTATATTCTTCTATATAGGAGCAGTATTATAGTAGTTATATTCTTGTATTTAGGGGCAGTATTATAGTAGTTATATTCTTGTTCTTGATACCATGTCCCAATTTATTAATGGGACATGGTGAGAACCCACTAGACATTATTGAACCCTCATAGATGGCGCAAATTCTCCACTTCTCAGTTTCAAGGTGTGCCTCACATGGAGAGACTGTTGTTCCTAACCAACTATGAGAGACGATTCTTCATTGTGGACAGTGCTATAAGTTGTCTTGTCTCGTCCATGTGTTTTCTAAGCTCATTAGATGTGTTCCATGCTTACGTCACCTATTCTGTATCCTTGCTCTCAGAGGACAAAATGTTATGGAATGTAGCTCTTCAAAAAGAATGCTCATTGCTAGGAAAGTAAGAAGATCACTTTTTTAAGTTCTAGATAGGAAGAATTGTGGTCCATAGGTGAGCACCTTGGAGACTATGGAAAATATCTGTCCTCTTTTCTGGTTTTAACAGATTTTATTATTACTTAGTATACATTCTAAAGAAAAGGGGGTGTAGAGGTAGTAAAACTGGTTACTGGCCGGCTACTCACTGCTTGCCTTTCTACTGCCATAGTGTCTCGAAGGCTAAGTGTGTACCTTCTTAAAGGTCCAGGCACACATCAGCTGTTTGGTATCCGTTGTGTAGCTGAACACCTCTGATTTAGACTGTTTCCTGGCTACATCTTTTGCTTGCTGCTTGCCCTGATCCTTGCCTTGACCTGAAACTTGTATAACTACCTTACTGCTCTTTTGCCAGCTGTCCCCAATGGACTACTGCTCAAAAACGGAAGCCATCTCGTGACGTCCAGTCAATTCCTTACATTTCGTCCCCTAGTTTAGCGAGTCCCTGCTATGTTGCTGATTTCTGCTAGACCGGAACATTTGCGAAATTTCAATCCTGCCCCCTCTAATAAAGCTAATAAAAGTTATTCAAAAAGTTATGTGCCTCCGAAATATTGCAATGAAAAATACAACTCGTCCTGCAAAAAACAAGCCCTCATATGGTTATGTTGATGGAAAAATAAATGTATATATCGATAATATGGCTTCTGCGATCTCTACGAGTTGAATGTGGCTCGCGACCATCACTCAGTGCTGAATGTGGCTCTTAAGGTAAGAAAGGCTGAGGACCACTGCTGCAGGTCCACAATTTTCCAGACTCTTGAAAATAAATTGGCCGACACTAATTGTCTTTGGTGTATTGGTGGAGCTATGACCTACATTCATCATTCTTTATTTCTGTACAGTATATAGTTTATTAAAAAGCATTCTAGAGCATAAAGAACCAATCTTTGATATACTGCTGAAGACATTATGAGCCGATATCTGCCCATTCATCATCACTATTCTTATCATCACCGTATGATATATTTTGATGGACTGTCTCTATTGACCTTCTCCTCAGCAGTCCATCAGTGAATGTCCACAGAGCCGCTTTCTTGCTCCCCACTGACGTTTAAGATATGTTCCTAGTGTTCGAAAATGCGCTTACAAACACATATTTGTATTCTACAAACCCAAAACAAATAGAGCGCACTTCACGCCAACCTCTAACCCAATGAACTTCTGCCCCAGCCTTGGCTGCGTGGAATGTCGCCTGCATCCTTTCATGAAATAGATCCTGGAGACTGTTGTGTTCTCGGGTAAATTTCTTCACTTACAAATAGAAGAAAAAACTGTGGAATCTGTTTCTTGGATGCAAACTTGTTATTCTGTGTCATTCCTGTACATGGAGGAAAGCCAAGTAGGGTTCACTGTGGACCTGCAGCTTATGAATATCAAGTGATTTGTGAACTTGTCAGTCCAGAGAAGTTTTCCAAAAAAGTAATTGACCTTAAAGCCCATGTCCTCCTCTGAACACCATGTTCCTCTTTACATATAGTATGAATATACATAAAAAGCTACTTTTGCATTATGTATTTTGTACTGATCCTGGGAGTTACATCCTGTATTATACTCCAGAGCTGCACTCACTATTCTGCTGGTGGAGTCACTGTGTACATACATTACATTACTTATCCTGTACTGATCCTGAGTTATATCCTGTGTTATACTCCAGAGCTGCATTCACTATTCTGCTGGAGGTCACTGTGTACCTACAATACATTTCTTATCCTGTACTGATCCTGAGTTACATTATGTATTATACTCCAGAGCTGCACTCACTATTCTGCTGGTGGAGTCACTGTGTACATATATTACAATACTTATCCTGTACTGATCCTCAGTTATAGCCTGTATTATACTCCAGAGCTGCACTCACTATTCTGCTGGTGGAGTCACTGTGTACATACATTATATTACTTATCCTGTACTGATCCTGAGATACATCCTGTATTATACTCCAGAGCTGCACTCACTATTCTGCTGGTGGAATCACTGTGTACATACATTAAATTTGTAATGACGGGGTAGTGAGACAGACAGGTGAGCCCTAATCTACCCGCCACTCAGTCCCTGCTTACTTGCAATGGCCCGTCCTAGGCGACGGCGTACAACTGGGCGACGGTCCCTACGCTCAATAAGTGCACGACAGACAAACAGACAAGGGTACACAGAAGCTAAGGGAAATGGGGCAGTTGCCCACGGCAACACAGTGAGCAACAAGAGTAGTGAACGAGCCGAGTCAAACCAGGAGTGCACGAGGTACAAATCGCAGAGCAGGAGCATAGTCAGTAAAGCCAGGGTCAAAAATGAAGCAAGGTCAATACTCATAGCAGGAGCAGCAGAGCCAGGAAACAGAAAAGAATCACAGGCAAAGGAGGAGCAGGAAATGCAGGTATAAATAGACAGAGGGCGGGAGCTAGCTCCATCTGGCCAGGCTGTGATAGGCTCTCCCACTCCTCAGCCTCCCAGCCTGACTGGTAGAAGATCGTGTCACTCTCTCAGACTTAGGAGCAGGTGCAGACTGATTACCCACGGGCGTCGACACAGAAGCTGTGTCTGGCAGATCCTTTACAGTACCCCCGCTTTTAAGAGGGGCCACTGGACCCTTTCTAGGTGGACCTGGCTTATTGGGGAAGCAAAGATGGAACCTCCTGAGCAATACCCCAGCGTGGACATCCCGGGCGGGTACCCAAGTCCTCTCCTCAGGCCCGTATCCTCTCCAATGGACCAGGTACTGGAGGGAGCCTTGGACCATCCTGCTGTCCACAATCTTGGCCACCTCGAATTCTACCCCTTCAGGGGTGAGAACAGGGACCGGAGGTTTCCTCGAGGGAGCCAAGGACGGGGAGCAGCGTTTAAGGAGGGAGGCATGAAACACGTTGTGTACTCGAAAAGACGGGGGTAACTCCAGTCGGAAGGAGACAGGGTTGAGGACTTCAATGACCTTGTACGGCCCTATATATCGGGGAGCAAATTTTTTGGACGGGACTTTAAGGCGCAAATTTTTAGAAGATAGCCACACCAGATCCCCGACCACAAACAAGGGGTTAGCAGAACGTCTTCTATCTGCCTGGGTCTTTTGTATGCTCTGGGACACCTCTAGGTTCTTCTGAACCTGGGCACAGACTGTGCACAGCTCCCGATGAACGACATCTACTTCAGGATTGTTGGAACCACCAGGTGAAATGGAGGAGAACCGTGGATTAAACCCAAAATTACAGAAAAAGGGGGAGACCCCTGACGAGTTACTGACCCGGTTATTATGGAAAAATTCGGTGAGGGGAATGAAGGAGACCCAATCATATTGACAGTCAGAGATAAAACACCTTAAAAATTGTTCTAGAGACTGATTAGTCCTGTCAGTTTGGCCATTAGTTTCAGGATGGAAGGCCGAGGAGAAAGACAGATCAATCTCCAACTTTGTACAGAAGGCTCTCCAAAACAATGAAACAAATTGTACCCCTCTGTCAGAAACAATATTGACAGGAACCCCATGGAGACGCAGGATGTGTTTGACAAACAAGGTAGCTAACGTCTTAGCATTGGGTAGTTTCTTGAAGGGCACAAAGTGGCACATCTTACTGAAACGGTCTACTACAACCCACACCACCGACTTGCCTTGAGATGGAGGCAAATCGGTGATAAAATCCATGGAGATATGGGTCCAAGGTCTCTGGGGAATGGGCAAAGAACATAGTAAGCCCACTGGTCGGGACCTGGGAGTCTTGGACCTAGCACAAATTTCACAAGCGGCGACGTAGGCCTTAACGTCTTTAAGCAACCCAGGCCACCAATAGTTTCTGGCAATGAGATGCTTGGTACCCAGGATGCCTGGATGGCCAGATAGTGCAGAGTCATGATTTTCCCTGAGTACCCTTAGCCGGAATTGCAGGGGAACAAACAGCTTGTTCTCAGGAAGGTTCCCAGGAGCTGAACCTTGATCAGCCACAATTTCGGAGACTAAGTCAGAATCAACAGAGGAAATTATTATACCTGGAGGCAAAACACATGCAGGATCTTCCTCCGAAGGAGGACTGGCCATGAAGCTACGCGACAGTGCATCAGCCTTAATATTTTTAGACCCAGCCCTATAGGTGACCAAAAAGTTGAATCTAGTAAAAAATAACGCCCATCGAGCTTGTCTCGGGTTTAGCCTCCGGGCAGATTCTAAGAAAACCAGATTCTTGTGGTCGGTAAGGACCGTTACCTTGTGCCTAGCCCCCTCCAGGAAGTGGCTCCACTCTTCAAATGCCCATTTAATGGCTAAGAGTTCGCGGTTGCCAATATCATAGTTACTCTCAGTGGGCGAGAACTTCCTGGAGAAGTAGGCACAGGGATGGAGATGGGTGAGGGACCTGGTACCCTGGGACAAGACAGCCCCCACTCCCACCTCGGAGGCGTCAACCTCCACGATGAATGGCTCCATTTGGTTAGGCTGAATCAGCACAGGGGCCGATATAAAGCACTTCTTAAGGACCTCAAAAGCCTGGACCGCCTCTGGAGGCCAGTGGAGGAGGTCAGCACCTTTGTGAGTAAGATCCGTAAGAGGCTTAGCGATGACCGAGAAGTTAGCAATAAATCTCCTGTAATAATTAGCAAACCCCAGGAAGCACTGTAACGCCTTCAGGGAGGCAGGTTGGACCCATTCAGCCACAGCCTGAACCTTGGCAGGGTCCATGCGGAATTCATGAGGAGTGAGGATTTGACCCAAAAATGGTATCTCCTGCACCCCAAACACACATTTATCGGTTTTAGCAAACAGTTTGTTTTCCCGAAGGGCCTGGAGCACCTTCCTGAAATGCTCAATGTGGGAGGACCAGTCCTTGGAAAACACAAGTATGTCATCAAGGTACACTACAAGAAATACCCCCAGGTAGTCTCTTAAAATCTCATTTATGAAATTCTGGAAGACAGCGGGAGCATTACACAACCCAAAGGGCATGACGAGGTATTCAAAATGACCTTCGGGCGTGTTAAACGCAGTCTTCCACTCATCCCCCTCTTTGATGCGGATAAGGTTATAAGCCCCCGTAGATCAAACTTAGAGAACCATTGGGCCCCCTGAACCTGATTGAAGAGATCAGGAATCAAAGGAAGGGGATACTGGTTCCTTACAGTGACCTTATTCAAGTTTCGGTAGTCAATGCACGGCCTAAGACCACCATCCTTCTTCCCTATGAAGAAGAAACCAGCACCTACCGGAGAAGTAGAGGGGCGAATGTAACCCTTGGTCAGGCATTCCTGGATATACTCTCTCATGGCTTCACGTTCGGGACAAGAGAGATTAAATATCATACCCTTAGGGAGCTTAGCTCCTGGTACCAAATCGATTGCGCAATTGAATTCTCTATGAGGAGGTAACACTTCGGAGGCCTTTTTAGAAAAAACATCAGCGAAGTCCTGAATAAACTCAGGTAGAGTGTTCACCTCCTCAGGGAGAGAAATAAAATTAACAGAAAAACATGACGTCAAGCATTCATTACCCCATTTGGTAAGATCCCCAGTATTCCAGTTAAACGTGGGATTATGCATCTGCAACCAGGGAAGGCCTAAAACCAAATCGGATGATAATCCCTGCATCACCAGTACAGAACACTGCTCCAAATGAATGGAGCCAACAATGAGTTCAAAAACAGGGGTATGCTGCGTAAAATAACCATTAGCAAGAGGAGTGGAGTCGATACCCACTACCGGGACAGGTTTAGGCAAGTCAATCAATGGCATAGCTAGAGACATAGCAAATTCCACAGACATAATATTAGCAGAAGATCCTGAATCCACGAAGGCACTGCCGGTGGCAGACCTACCCTCAAAAGAGACCTGAAAGGGAAGCAAGATCTTATTAGGTTTCATATATACGGGAAATACCTGTGCGCCCAAATGACCTCCCCGATGGTCACTTAGGCACGGAAGTTCTTCCGGCTGCTTATTCTTACGCCTAGGACAGTTGTTCACTTGATGCTTGTCATCCCCACAGTAGAAGCAGAGACCATTCTTCCTGCGGAACTCTCTACTTTGTTGGGGAGAGACGGAGGCCCCGAGTTGCATAGGTTCATCCGAGTTTTCCGTGGAAGAATGAAGCAACGGAACCTCGGGAGCCATCATGAGGGGGTCAGAGGGGAAGGCACAAAAACGTTCCAGTCGTCGTTCCCTGAGACGTCGGTCAAGACGTACCGCTAAAGCCATAACCTGATCTAGGGAGTCAGAAGAGGAATAGCTAACTAACAGGTCTTTCAGGGCGTTCGACAGACCCAATCTAAACTGGCACCTCAAGGCAGGGTCATTCCACCGAGAAGCTACACACCACTTCCTAAAGTCAGAACAGTACTCCTCAACGGGTTTCTTACCCTGACGTAAGGTCACCAGCTGACTCTCGGCAAAGGCAGTCTTGTCAGTCTCGTCATATATGAGCCCGAGAGCAGAAAAAAAAAGATCAACAGAGGAAAGTTCAGGGGCGTCAGGAGCCAAGGAGAAGGCCCATTCTTGGGGCCCGTCCTGGAGCCGGGACATAATTATACCCACTCGCTGGCTCTCAGAACCTGAGGAGTGGGGCTTTAAATGGAAATAGAGCCTACAACTCTCCCGAAAGGAGAAAAAAGTCTTCCCGTTCCCTGAGAATCGGTCAGGCAACTTGAGGTAGGGTTCAAGAGGTGAGGTGGGGGGCACTACCAGGGTAGCATCATGCTAGTTGCTCTTCTGAGCCAGGGCTTGGACCTGTAGGGAGAGGCCCTGCATTTGCTGAGCCAGGGTCTCAAGGGGGTCCATAGTTGTGTCAGGGACCAGGGTAGAAAAGGTATATGGGCCTGTGATTATGTAATGACGGGGTGAGCCCTAATCTACCCGCCACTCAGTCCCTGCCTACTTGCAACGGCCCGTCCTAGGCGACGGCGTACAACTGGGCGACGGTCCCTACGCTCAATAAGTGCACGACAGACAAACAGACAAGGGTACACAGAAGCTAAGGGAAATGGGGCAGTTGCCCATGGCAACACAGTGAGCAACAAGAGTAGTGAACGAGCCGAGTCAAACCAGGAGTGCACGAGGTACAAATCGCAGAGCAGGAGCATAGTCAGTAAAGCCAGGGTCAAAAATGAAGCAAGGTCAATAATCATAGCAGGAGCAGCAGAGCCAGGAAACAGAAAAGAATCACAGGCAAAGGAGGAGCAGGAAATGCAGGTATAAATAGACAGAGGGCGTCGACACAGAAGCTGTGTCTGGCAGATCCTTTACAACATTACTTGTTCCTGCACTGATTCTGAATTACATCCTGTATTATACTCCAGAGCTGCACTCACTTTTCTGCTGGTGGAGTCACTGTGTACGTACATACATTACATTGATAATAGCAGGGAAAAAGGGATGGGCGGAAACCTCCAGCTCACCAGCTTCACACTCCTGTGTTCGATATCGCCCGGATCAACCGCGACGGCTCACGGCAGGGAGCAGTAGCAAGAAAGAGAAAGGTCCAGCGATGTGTGGTCTAAGTGGCAAGAAATGGAGCCAATTCTTGCCATTTCTAACCACCTTGTTATCCTCCTGGTGTTTTCCGTTACTTCGTTGGATTATTTGTATGTCGATATTTTTTTCAATAAAGTGGAAACGGAGTTTCCCCCACTTATACCACACATCGCTGGACCTTTCTCTTTCTTGCTACATACATTACATTACTTATCCTGTACTGATCCTGAGTTACATCCTGCATTATACTCCAAAGCTGCACTCACTATTCTGCTGGTGGAGACACTGTGTACATACATTATATTACTTATCCTGTACTGATCCTGAGTTACATCCTGCATTATACTGCAGAGCTGCACTCACTATTCTGCTGGTGGAGACACTGTGTACATACATTATATTACTTATCCTGTACTGATCCTGAGATACATCCTGTATTATACTCCAGAGCTGCACTCACTGTTCTGCTGGTGGAGTCACTGTGTACATACATTACATTACTTATCCTGTACTGATCCTGAGTTACATCCTGTATTATACTCCAGAACTGCACTAACTATTCTGCTGGTGGAGTCACTGTGTACTTACATTACATTACTTATCCTGTACTGATCCTGAGTTACATCCTATATTATACTCCAGAGCTGCACTCACTATTCTGCTGGTGGAGTCACTGTGTACATACATTACATTACTTATCCTGTACTGATCCTGAGTTACATCCTGCATTATACTGCAGAGCTGCACTCACTATTCTGCTGGTGGAGACACTGTGTACATACATTATATTACTTATCCTGTACTGATCCTGAGATACATCCTGTATTATACTCCAGAGCTGCACTCACTGTTCTGCTGGTGGAGTCACTGTGTACATACATTACATTACTTATCCTGTACTGATCCTGAGTTATATCCTGTGTTATACTCCAGAGCTGCATTCACTATTCTGCTGGAGGTCACTGTGTACCTACAATACATTACTTATCCTGTACTGATCCTGAGTTACATTATGTATTATACTCCAGAGCTGCACTCACTATTCTGCTGGTGGAGTCACTGTGTACATATATTACAATACTTATCCTGTACTGATCCTCAGTTATAGCCTGTATTATACTCCAGAGCTGCACTCACTATTCTGCTGGTGGAGTCACTGTGTACATACATTATATTACTTATCCTGTACTGATCCTGAGATACATCCTGTATTATACTCCAGAGCTGCACTCACTATTCTGCTGGTGGAATCACTGTGTACATACATTAAATTTGTAATGACGGGGTAGTGAGACAGACAGGTGAGCCCTAATCTACCCGCCACTCAGTCCCTGCTTACTTGCAATGGCCCGTCCTAGGCGACGGCGTACAACTGGGCGACGGTCCCTACGCTCAATAAGTGCACGACAGACAAACAGACAAGGGTACACAGAAGCTAAGGGAAATGGGGCAGTTGCCCACGGCAACACAGTGAGCAACAAGAGTAGTGAACGAGCCGAGTCAAACCAGGAGTGCACGAGGTACAAATCGCAGAGCAGGAGCATAGTCAGTAAAGCCAGGGTCAAAAATGAAGCAAGGTCAATACTCATAGCAGGAGCAGCAGAGCCAGGAAACAGAAAAGAATCACAGGCAAAGGAGGAGCAGGAAATGCAGGTATAAATAGACAGAGGGCGGGAGCTAGCTCCATCTGGCCAGGCTGTGATAGGCTCTCCCACTCCTCAGCCTCCCAGCCTGACTGGTAGAAGATCGTGTCACTCTCTCAGACTTAGGAGCAGGTGCAGACTGATTACCCACGGGCGTCGACACACTGTTCTGCTGGTGGAGTCACTGTGTACATACATTACATTACTTATCCTGTTCTGATCCTGAGTTACATCCTGTATTATACTCCAGAACTGCACTAACTATTCTGCTGGTGGAGTCACTGTGTACGTACTTTACATTACTTATCCTGTACTGATCCTGAGTTACATCCTATATTATACTCCAGAGCTGCACTCACTATTCTGCTGGTGGAATCACTGTGTACTTACATTACATTACTTATCCTGTACTGGTCCTGAGTTACATCCTGTATCTCTTTATTTTATATAAAAGTACAAAACATATCATACTCCACAATAATCAAAACAACTTCTTATACCATATACATTACTATACACATTACTATACACATTACTATATACAGAAACAAGCCAGACCTGGCTACACCCAACCCATGTGTCAGACTCTCTTTCTCTCACCAACATACCATATTATTACAAACATATACCGACCTTATCAACCAGGGGCCAATCACTGATACACAAGAAAGAAAATAAATAATAATAACAATAACAACAACATTACTACTACTACTACTACTACTACTAATAATAATAATAAACTAATAATAATATAATAACTGAAACCATCTCTAACATAGACAATTATATATATATTTATATATTTTTTCACAACTACTAGCTAACTCTCCCTAACCATCCTTATCTCCCCCTCACCACCCTAGCCAGCATCTCGCCTCATGTCCTCCCATGTCCACATAGTCCAGATGCTGGCCCCTCCACCACACCCTACACCCCAGCCCAACCTCTCGCCCCATGTCTTCCTCATGTCCGCATAGGCTAGGGTTGGGCCAGGCACACCCCCCCCCCAACCCCCCTCCCAAATATACCATCACCACAAATATATACGATTTACCACAGCAATCCTATCAAATCCATACCCGAAAGCACCAAGTTCGGACGCTTGTGAGCCTTTCTTCCTGTCAACTCAAAACAAAACAAAAATTCTACTGTTTCATGCCAGCCCACCACCAGAGAGAGAAGTGGAGAGCCCCCCGGCACCCCCCAGAGGCCGAGGTCCACGCACACCGACGCACCATCCCTATTGCTTGCCCTATAGCCTTGCCCTACTGCTAATCCTCCATCTTGCCTTGCAGAAAAACTAAGGCGTTCCTGTGCCATCTCTCCACGTCCCGTGCTGCCATCATGTCCACAGGTATATTCGTTTCTACACTACCTTTTTTGGCATATATCTGTTACTTTTGCCTGTTTCTGCGCCGTTGATTTGTAGCGGGCAGTTGCTATGCACATTTTTGCAACGGGCAGCATTTCTGTCATAGATGTAGCCTCATATACACATACTTTGTATACCTTATTGGCATTATACGATATTTGTGTGTGTGGTATGTGCAGTATTGGGATGTGTTTCAGAGTTTGGTTGTCTCTTGTTTCCCTCATGGTATGTTGTCATCTGTACCTGACTGCTATTTCTCCTGATATATGATCCTTTACTTTTGTTGTATTTACTATTGTAATACCATGTATCGTTATGTATTAATAAAGATGTATATTTTTTACTATTCATGGTAGTTAGCTTCATATTCTATTGGGATGTTATGTCCCCTTGCGCTTTTGCGCTTTGTAGGTTGCTTGCAGAAAAACTAACCCTATGCTGACCCTCCCTTTGCCTATCCTGACCCTATTGCTTACTTTAAGATGCCCCGGAAGAACGCAGACCACCACCACCAGCGGAGCACCGGCAACGACCCCCCTCTGCCTCATGGACACCGACACATTAGGTTACCCTAAAGGAGAAGCCCCTCCACAGACGAGAGTCTCTAGGTTCACCCAATCTGCCGACCTCCAAAGATTCAGCCTTCACCAGGTCACCCATGATGTTGCTAATGACCTCTTCCTTGAGAAGGATTTTTGTCTGCGTTGACACTAAGCACCGTGCATTCCATATAAAGTGCCTAACTACTATGCTAAATAAAAACATAGTGCACCGGTCCCTTCCACCAATGTCTCTGAACACTCCATAGGCCCATTCAGCATGAGAGGCTGGTTAGGCTAGGCCAACCTATGGAGGCCCCCTACCCTTTTGTATACCTCTGTATTAATGGGGCAATGAAGCAGATAATGCTCCATGCTTTCCAGCATTCCGCCGCACTCCTCCTGGGGGCAACCCCTATCATCAGAGTTCCTGCACTTTTGATTGCCCCTCACAAACAGTCTCCCATGGAATACCAAGCCAGATCCCAAAACTTCTGGGGAATCCTCTTCGAATTCAAAATCTTAATCCCACCCCAAGGTCACTACTTGGGCAGTCTTTGAGAACCAGGGGCTTCTGGAAGTGGGTCATCAGGACCCTCCTGTCAAGAAATTTTCTCGACATGGTCCTGATCTCCCACACTCCCAGACCCCACCGACGAACAACCTTCAGAACCAAGGTGGCATAAGGTGGCATAAGTGGGAGATGTCCATGGGGTGTGTGCAGGTCTGTTCCCCCCATAACAGCTGGAAGAATAGGCTGTAAACTCCAGAGTCCAGAGAGGTTCTGGCAGAATGCACACGCTCAACCGGGATAAGTGCAAAAGTCTCCGGATGGGAGGAGGAGGTCCTGGTTTTGGCCTCCTGGGCACCCTTCCGGAGCCTCAAGGGTCGGCTAAAATTTTAGGAGTGGAATTTGGCCCAGGTGATTACCCCAAGAAAAACTGGGAGGGTAGGCTGACTCTAGTTGCCCAGAAGGTCGACCAATGGAAGGGTTGGTCCTTAAACCTGAGGGAAAGGGTTCACTTGGCCAAGGCCTACCTGGTGCCCATGTTACTTTACCTGTCCACTCTAAGTCCCTCAAAAATATTTTGGCACCGAGCAGACTAAGAAGCCCTATGGTTTCTTGCTCGACTTTGCTCCCTAAAATACTGGTTTCCTATAAATGTGGTCATCAGCGTTGCATGTGCTGCACTAACATGGCCCATAAAGCCACTACGTACACATCTACAGTAACTGAGGAATCCTTTAATATTAGGAGCTTCCTTAATTGTGGAAGCTCCTTTGTAATTTATATGCTGGAATGTCCGTGCCATTTACAGTATATTGGCCGCACAACACAATGCCTACGGACAAGAATCAATAGCCATAGGTTTAATGTAAATACGGGCTTTATGAAACATAGTGTCTCCCGTCACTTTGCCTCTACACATAGTAGCCTTTTTAATAAAATATTAATCACACCAATTGAACAGATCCCACTTAATGTTGCTAATAGATTCAGCAAGCTTAAACAGCGTGAAAATTATTGGATTTTTAAACTGAAGACCCTCCAACCAGACGGTCTGAATGATCTCTCTGAATCAACCCTAGAGTAAAATCCTGATAGTGGGTTGTCATTATTGAATTATGTCCTATCCTTCTTATTCCTTTTATTGATAATCCCATAAGAACTTTTAGTGGTCCTTTATTTAGGTATATTTACCCTTCCATTTACTATCCTTTTGCAATCTATGGCACTCTGTTTGCCTTTTTTTTCGTTTTGTTCATAATTCCCGTTTTTCCGATGTTCCGGTTTTTCAGAACTAATATAAGATCACCCTTTGTGCATTATTATTATCTTTAATTTTATTGTAACAATATTTTTTACATATATAACTTTTATAGTTCATATGTTTTTAATACTTGCTTTATCATGTCTAGCTGTCTAGCCCTACACGCGCTGACACTGCCCTTTCCAGCTATAAGTTATTCGCTGCTGTTCTATCTCACTAAACGGTCAATTTGATCACCCATTGCACTCTGCTAATCTAAAAACATGACCTATACGTTCAGCTGTAGTCCTAGCTGACCCCTTCTGGGTTAGCATCCAAATGGATGCCTTGTTAGCATCTAAATGGACACTGTCGCTTTTAGCGTCTAAATGGATGTCCTTTATGCATCCAAATGGATGCTGTCACTTTTAGCATCTGAATGGATGTTACTTCTGCATCCAAATGGATGTCTGACATAATTTATGCATCCAGATGGATGTTTGGGTCCCTTAGCATCCAGATGGATGCTTTTCTGACATCCAAATGGATGTTTCAGTATCTAGCATTCTTTTGGATGCTTTATATGCCGCAGTGTTGTTTAAAAGAGGTTATTACATCAATGTGTCATTTTTTGCTAATGTTTTATGCTCTTTTCTTTAGCTGTGTACGGTATTATTGTTTTTTCTTCTATATGTATAACTACTTACTGTTTTTGCTTATACTTACATTTTAATTTCAAACCCTGACCTATGACGTCATTTGAGCACTTTGACCCCGGTCACATTGGCGTTTTTTTTTCTATTGATATGTTTGCACATAAGCAGTGTCGTTTGTATGCTTTTCCATGGCCTGATGAAGATACCGGTGCGGCATTGAAATGCGTAGCCTTGTTGTCTAAATAAACCTTTATTTTATTCTCTCTCTTACGTGACTCATTACTCATGTATTGATGTGTTGAACTAAAGTGCAGCAGCGCCCTTGGAGACTCCTTTTTTCTTGCACACCCTCCGTACCCTGGCGGCAGAACTGGCATGGAACAATGAGGCACTTGTGGCGACCTTCTGGCAGGGACTGTCCTCTCACATAAAGGACGAACTGGCGGCCCACGACCTTCCTTCTACCTTGGATGCCCTCATCCTGTTAGCCACTTTGGTTGACATGAGAATCCGGGAGCGCACTCAAGAGGTTCGACAGGAGAGCCGGGGGCCACAGACCAGCACCCTCGGTCCAGAGACCACTATTGCCTTCCACTAGTGCGCTACCAGAAAAACCCATGCAGGCAGACCGAGTCTGGCTGTCTGAACAAGAGAAGCAGCGCAGACGCTCCTCTGGACTATGCATGTATTGTGGCCTTAAGGGTCATTTTCTGTGCCAATGCCCACAGAAACCGGGAAATTATCGATTCCTGTGGCCATAGTCTCCGGAGAGACGTCACATCCCTCCTCTGCCTATCTTGACTCCGGAGCAGCTGCTAATTTCATCCAGCAGGATCTAGTGGATCGTTTGCGGCTACCTACAGTTCTTCTGGAGAGACCCCTGGCTGTTGCCTCTGTGAATGGTCTACCATTTCCCGATCCGATTGTGTTCATCATGGAGCCTTTGACACTACGGGTCGGGGCTCTTGACTCAGAGCAGATCACCTTCATTGTACTACCTAAGGCTATCAATACTATACTGCTGGGTCTGCCATGGTTCCGGAGAAATTCTTCAATGGGGTCCCAGATGCCATAGCTATTACCTGTCACAAGTTTGTCCTGTTATGCCCCCTCTGCCCCAGTCACTCTCTCCGATCTACCATCTCAGTATGCCAGTTTTGCGGATGTCTTCAACAAGCGAGAGGCTGAGACGTTGCCTCCACATCAGAATTATGACTGTCCCATTGAACTGGTTCCAAATGCTTCTCTTCCTCGTGGACGGGTATATCCTCTCTCCTTGCCAGAGACTTTATCCATGTCAGATTATATCAAGGAGAATTTGGAGAGGATTTTTATATGAAAATCTTCCTCCCCGGCCGGGGCTGGCTTCTTCTTCGTTAAGAAGAGGGACAGATCTCTTCTACCCTGCGTTGACTACCGTGGTCTCGAACAAATACCCGTTACCACTTATATCCATGCTGTTTGATAGCATACGAGGAGCCAAAACATTTTCCGACCTGCGGGGGGCTTATAACCTAATCCGGATTCGCCGGGGTGATGAATGGAAGACGGCATTTAACACCCGGGACGGGCACTACGAATACCTAGTGATGCCCTTGGGACTATCTAACCCTCCCGCAGTGTTTCAGGAGTTCGTTAATGATATCTTCCGAGATCTCCACTATGTCTGTGTTGTTGTTTATCTCGATTATATTTTGATTTTCTCCCCAGATACAACGACTCATCGGAGGCATGTCCGTCAGGTTCTACTACAATTAACTGTTTGCCGACACAGGACGAGAATGCTCGTCCTGAGAGGCGAGTACTTCGCGAATTAAGACGAGCATTTTCGTCCTGTGTGACAGCTGTCTGTGCGCGCCATCGAGAGCGGGGCAACGGCTGTAATACACAGCCATTGCCCCGCTCTGACAGCGGAGAGGAGAGAAGCATTTTCTCTCCGCCGTTAACCCTTTGAATGCCGCGATGAAAGCTGATCTCGGCATTCAAGGAGGGGAGACTGCACTTTGATCGCGTCACAGAAGATAACTGTGACGCGATCAAAGCCCATAACTCATATGGCCAGACAGCCCAGGGTCCATTGAAGGACCCCAGGGCTGTCTGAACATATTTTTTGTTGTTAGGGCATATTGAGGTATGCCCTAACAACTGCCTGTGTGCAATCAGTAACAGGCTAATGTACTAGCATATAGATCTATGCCAGTACATTACAGTTACAAAATAAAAATAAAAATGATAAATCCCTTTATGGGATTAAAAAAAAAAAGTTAAATGATTGTAAACATTTTTTATGATAAATAAATAAATAAAATGTAAAAAAAATACACAGAAACATTTTTTTTATAATAAATAAACTTTATCAAATATAAGTCCCAAAACATGAAATAATATAGACATATTTGGTATCGCCTCGACCGTAAGAACCTAAACAACAAATGTATAACATTATTTATGATGATCGGTGTATGGTGTAAAAAAAAAATATACCTACACAGCACAGACACACAGGGCAGATCCGGCGGACATCCCATACCAGCGATATTTACAAACAGGTACAGCAGTGCATATCTTTCCTTTTACCCTCTCTCGTTCTTTACCTTCAGTCTATCCTCTAGTGTTTGTTTTTTCCACACTCTTCCCTTTCCTTCATTTTCTACTGGTACTTTGTGGTATGGTCTACAGTGGGGACTCTTTCCTCTCCCCACCACACCAACAATACTAAGTCATGTATAACCTAGGCATTGCATGACCATCAGAGCTTACGAGATTGTCCATGCCCCATATACTTATATATTGTTATATTTTCCTTGAGCATACTTCATTTTGTTCTGGCTATTCAGCCTCTAGTCTTTATTGTTTGAGTTTCATACATCATTATGACTTCTTAAATCTCTATGTCATCCTGTGTTACGTGTTACGTTGATTGGTCACGCATATTTCTTTATACGGTTCACTACCAAAAAATGTTTTTATTTATTGTGATGTATAACAATTGTTTTCTGCTAAGTTCTGTCGTATATATCTGAGGTGACTGCTCTGTATATTGTTTTGATGTAAACATAGATTATTCATCTATATATGTTATTTTCATATTATTATTTTTCTTCAGTTGTTCATGCTATACTCTTGTAATTTTATTGCCACTTTGTAAATGTATCTTATTTTTTACCATTTTAGCGACAGTGACAAAGGACGAGGGTCGGCTGAAACGTCCTACCAAGTCGCTTATTAACTCAACACTATCACTCTTGTTGCAATAAAACTTAAATTAAGTTTGCATCTGGATGACTTGTGTACCTTTGTGTGTGCTGGGGTTTTATATATTTCTCAATATTGTGGAATTCTCGTCCCTACACTACTAGCACCACGCCAACCAATTGAGGAGTGGATCCCAATATCTATTCTTGATCACAGAAGATAACTGTGACGCGATCAAAGCCCACAACTTTTATGGCCAGACAGCCCAGGGTCCATTGAAGGACCCCAGGGCTGTCTGAACATATTTCCTGTTGTTAGGGCATACTGAGGTGTGCCCTAACAACTGCCTGTGTACAATCAGTAACAGGCTAATGTACTGGCATATAGATCTTTGCCAGTACATTACAGTTACAAAATAAAAATAAAAATGATAAATCCCTTTATGGGATTTAAAAAAAAAGTTAAATGAATGTAAAATAAATTAATGATAAATAAATAAATAAAAAAGTAAAGAAAATACACAGAAACATTTTTTTATAATAAATAAACTTTATAAAATATAAGTCCCAAAACATGAAATAATATAGACATATTTGGTATCGCCTCGACCGAAAGAACCTAAACAACAAATGTATAACATTATTTATGATGATCGGTGTATGGTGTAAAAAAAATATTTAAACTGCTGCGGAACTGCTTTTTTTCTCCATTTTCACCAAAATAAAAATTTATAGAAATTAAACAATAATGTATTTGTACCAAACAATGGTACCTACATAAAGTACAACTCATCCCGCAAAAAAAAAAGTCTCGTACAACTACATCGGGCAAAAAAAAAATGAAACAGGGAAGTTGGATCCAGCGCTAGGAGTGTGGTAGAGGTAAAACGGAAAACTAGTTTCCAAGTTTAATTGTTCTCGGTTAAAAATCGAAGCACAGAGGCTACGAAAAAATAAAGTGACAGGTAGGTCAGTCCAGAGTACAGAGAGAAGGAATGCAAGGGCGGTAGCCTACGCGTTTCAGACCTTTGCTCGGTCCTTAGTCATGGTCCATAAGCCATGACTAAGGACCGAGCAAAGGTCTGAAACGCGTAGGCTACCGCCCTTGCATTCCTTCTCTCTGTACTCTGGACTGACCTACCTGTCACTTTATTTTTTCGTAGCCTCTGTGCTTCGATTTTTAACCGAGAACAATTAAACTTGGAAACTAGTTTTCCGTTTTACCTCTACCACACTCCTAGCGCTGGATCCAACTTCCCTGTTTCTGCCTTACCTTCTGCGTGTGCCGACACGAGGATCCGTGTTGCTGATTCTTATATCCTTCTGTGACAAGGTGAGCTGGAGGAGTTCCTTCATATATTTTTTCTTGTAAAAAAAAAATGAGTTATGAGCGTTGGGATGCAAAGAGGGAGATCTAAAAAAAATTGTTCTGTCCTCAAGGCCAAAATTGGCCGTGTCATTAAGGGGTTAAGGGAGAATAATTTATACGCCAAGCTGGAGAAGTGCATCTTTGAGAAGAGTTCTCTGCCCTTCCTGGGCTACATCATCTCACATCAAGGTCTCAAGATGGATCCTGAGAAAGTGAAAGCTGTCCTGGAGTGTCCACGTCCTCAAGTCTTAAGGGCCATACAGCAGTTCCTGGGATTCGCCAATTTCTTCCTAACTTCTCATCTCTGATGGCTCCCATCTCTACCCTTGCCAAGAAGTGTGTAAACGCCAAAGATGTGGACTCCAGAGGCAGAGTCCGCATTTATTAGCCTCAAGAGAGCCTTCACTTCAGCTTCGATCCTCCATCATCCTGACGTATCTCGGCAGTTCTCATTGGAGGTGGACGCTTCCTCTGTTGGTGCTGGTGCACTTCTGTCCCAGAGGAGCTCCAAAGGAAAGGCAGTAGTATGTGGCTACTACTCAAGACTTTTTTCTTCTGCTGAGCGCAATTACTCTATTAGAGATCGGGAGCTACTGGCCATCTAATTGGCTCCGGAGGAGTGGACACATCTTCTAGAGGGCGCTGCTCACCCCATCCTGATCTTCACCGACCACAAAAACCTTACCTACCTTCAGTCTGCTCAATGACTAAATCCCCGTCAAGCCAGGTGGTTGCTGTTCTTCACCCGTTTCCAATTTGTGCTCCACTACCGTCCCGCTGACAAGAATGTTGGGGCCGATGCCCTGTCCAGATCGTTTGAGACGGAAAACACAGTGGGGTCCCTTCAGACTATCATAGACCCATCCTGCATTGTCACTGCTAATCCTCTGCAAGTTAGAGACATCCCTCCGGGGAGGACTTTTGTTCGGTTGGCAGACAGGAGAAGAATTCTCCGCTGGGGACACAGTTCTAAACTGGCTGGGCACCCTGGTGTCTGTGAAACTCAAGACCTGATTGCTCGTCACTTCTGGTGGCCCACGCTACCTAAAGATGTTCTGAACTTTGTCTCTTCTTGCACGGTGTATGATTCTAACAAAGTTACTCACTCCAAGCCTGCCGGCCTGCTTCATCCTCTGCCTGTACCCAATGCCCCCTGGCAGCACATTGCGAATGACTCCCTCAGCAGGATGCAACACTGTCTGGATGGTGGTGGACCAGTTCTCAAAGATGGCACATTTTATCCCGCTGACCGGCCTACCTTCTGCTCCCCGACTGGCGAGTCTCTTCATTCAGCACATCAATCTGCTTGCATGGCTTGCCCCTTCACATTCAATTTACCTCAAAGTTCTGGAGAGCTCTCTGTAAACTCCTGGATGTAAGATTGGACTTTTCCTCAGCCTATCACCCCCAGTCCAATGGGCAAGTTGAGACGATCAGATCATGGAGAATTATCTCCACCAATTCATCTCTTTACAGCACGATAACTGGGTACAGCTTCTTCCATGGGCCGAGTTCTCATACAACAACCACACAAGTGAGTCCACCACTTCCACTACATTGTGTACAGTTAACATCCTAGAGTCCCTCTTCCAGTGTCGACTACATCTCAGGTACCCGCTGCTGACTCTGCATTTGGGGACTTTCGGCAAATCTGGCAACAGACCCAGTCCTCTATTTTGCTGGCAGTCGATCGCATGAAGTGAAAAGCGGATACAAAAAGAAGAGACCTGCCCTAGTATCTTCCGGGTACAAAAGTCTGGCTATCCTCCCATAACATTCATTTGAAGGTGACTTCATACAAGTTTGCTCCCAGGTTCCTCAGTCCTTTTGAGTTTCTGCAACAGATAAACCCTGTCTCCTATAAGCTGCGGCTGCCCCCTACCCTCAGAATCCCTGACTCCTTTCATGTATCCCTCCTGAAACCAGTGGTCCGGAACTGCTATAGCAAGACTTCCATTTCCACAGTTTCTCCCAGCGGATCTTGTGATGTGTTCGAGGTGAGGGAAAAATTGTAGGAGGAAAGACTTTCTATTCCTCTCTCGCTCTGGTCCCAAGAAGAGGGGGTGTAAGAGGGGGGATACTGTAGCGTCCATGGCCGCGGGCCGTCGGGTTTACTCACCTCCCGACGCCCGCAGCCATGGATTTGTGAAGTGAAAGCATCTGAGAGTAACAAAAGCTCAGCCACAAAGCGGTAGACCGTGCAAACTCACAGACGGGGTCACCGAGTGCCGAAGGCTGTAATATATAATAATCGCCTATCACTCACTGCAGAGATCCACATTGCCTCTTAAAGTGACATCAGTACCAGAACTGTGCTCATTAAATTAATTTCCATGGTCGCTGCACATAAGCCTAAGATCACCATGCACAATGCCAAGTGTCGGCTGGAGTGGTGTAAAGCACGTCGTGACTGGACTCCAGGACAGTGGATACAGAGCAGTGAAAATAGAATTCAGAATAAATGTAGAGGTGACGTCAATAACAACAGAAGAAACCTGGGAGTTTTCAGATGATATGAAAATAAGTGTAGCGTCCATGGCCGCGGGCCGTGCGGTTTACTTACCCCCGACGCCCACATCCATGGATCTGTGAGCGCTGGTCCCCATCTTCTTCCTAGGAGACACCAGCGATCACTTCCGCTCCAGTCAGCTGTGTCCCGTAGGGTGTGCGAGCATGCTCGTGCCCGCTCTTAAAGGGACAGCGCGTGCACATGAAAACAATCATCATCATCAACTCACATGACTTCCTGGACTATAAGAAGGCCCCTGCCCTTCTGATCCTTGAATGAGCGTTGTTAGTTTATCCCAAGTCTGTCTTGCAAATGGTCCCTTAGTGTTTTCCCGTTCCAGTTGTTACCCGTGCCCTGTTACCTGTTCTTGTATGCCGTGCTGTGTTCTTGTTACTGTGCCTACTAGTGTTGGAGTTGTGTCTACTGCACCTGCTGTCGTTTGCCACGTCCAGTGTCTTCTGCCACGTCCGGTGTCTTCTGCCGCATCCGGTGCCTTCTGCCACATCGTCTACTGCCCGCCACATCTGGCGCAACCTGCTGCACCTTCCTCCACCCGTGCTGAAGCCACAGCCACTTTCTGGACTTGTTCAGGTACACGTGTGTTACGAACTGCTATAGACTCTTGTATAGACTGTGACTAGGCCAGCTGCCTCTCTGCTCTGGTGGAGAGGCCTAGTGGGTCCACGTACCCTGTGAACATGACAAATACCTTACCTACCTACACAATAATAGTGCCCCCTTACTGCCCCTACACAGTAATAAAGCCATGTTGCTACCACTACTTAGTAATAGTGCCAACTTAGTGTCCCCCACTTATAAAAAGTGCCCCCTTTGTGCCCTCCACACAGTAAAAGTGCTCCCTACTTAGTAAAATAGTTTTCCTGCTCCATCATTGCACTCATTGAGATTAGGGGACATCTTTTTAGACCGCTCCGTTGCACCCTGGCAAGACAAAAAATGTGCCAAGGCATTACTTTGGCCCACACCATGATACCCCTGCTATATATACACCAAAACTAAGGACCCTTCCTCGTCAGTATGTATGGTGTATGTAGTGTGGCCCACTCTTTGGGGTCTGTTTCCTGGTGTTAGGTCCACATTCACTTTCTTTATGAATTACTAGATACAAAGCACCAACAGTACAGCCATGGACAGGTGTAGGACCCTCAGTAATGTGATTGACCTTCCATACTCAATGTTTTGTCCTTTTGAACTTTACCATAGAATTCGCTCCCCTCTTCTTTTGAGGAAGCGTGAGAAACAATCTGCTCATCATCATCATCCACATGTGACTGCGCTGGTATGTTCTCCCCAGCGCCTGAGAATTCGAGCAGCAGGAGGATACACTTTACAAAACCATTTCCTCAATTAGAAGCACTGACACAAGTCAGGGAATGATTAGTTCAGATATTCTAAAGAGCCAGAACCCAGAAGCAAGAGATGATACATCTCAGAATTTTCACGCATGTTGGTTGGAAAATGCCTGAGACATCGGTGCCCTGTGAAGCACGTCATGGACCAAGATGAGTCACTCGAAACTCTTCCCAAACAATAAATAGACTTTCCCATTAAAGACTTCTTAATAAAATAATTCTGTTTGTTTGTCATGACCCCCTCGTGCTGCTGGTTTCTCATTCCCATTTCCAGAACTTTTTTTTAGTCTAATTGGGAACATGAAAACATTGTGCAGTCCTATCATCTGTGCCCGGACCGATGTCCCCAGTATTCTTCTAGAGGAGAATGATTGACACATTTAGGGCTGGGAATCCAGCCGTTCGACAATTGTTTGTGATATCAGAGCATTTACTGGTGGGATTGACACGTTCTCGTCACATCATTTACATGGACATTTACACCACAGAGAGACATTTCCAATGAAAGGTTTAATTTCCAATTTGGGTTTTCTTTACCTTTTTGACCTTTCCTTCCAATGTCATTAGGCACAAGTCATGGTGATACCATTATGTGTTCTCTGTGGTTTTACTACATCTTCATACATGGTAACACACGATGAGTTGTTCAAGATCTGACAATGTAACAAGCAACCATCCTTCTTATCGCTTGTGGAGACTCTTGCATCCTACCTCTGAAGGTTAAGTCATAATTATTCTTCTACTGTCTTCTCTGGAAGAGCCGCGTGGTATTCTCAGTACCTCTTGGTGTTGCATTCGGCTGCCATCTGCTGCTTTAAGGCCAAGTGGTAGCTAGTTGGTTTGCTGCGCTGGATTGCTGTCCTAGCCCTGTATCTAATAAACCCTGGCCAAGGCAGAGTGGTCTGTTGGCGCCCTCCTGGAATCCAGCACTTAGGGTAAATTCCATACTAGTTCCCCCTAGCCCTGGCAGACATCAGAAATTTCTGGGCCCCATACAGCCAAGGAGTCTGGGCCCCCCTAACTATTGGGACGGGCACAAAGTAAAGGGGTGGGAGGTAAGGCAGCGGTGAAAAACAAACTAGTAGGGTCTCTTTGGAGGGGCAGGGCAGAGACAGCTGGTGTGTATCAGGGGGCAAGGTGCAGAGACTAAGTGCCAGGGCCCAGTGGGAGAAGGAGGAAGGGATTTCTGGGAAAACAGAAAGTGGCATGGTTGCGACACCGGACATGAGGGCACCCATGCCGCCCGTCGGAACGGGCCACCCCATGGCTGGCGGCGTGCTATAGCAAAGCAGGGAGGTATCTCCCTGCTCTGCAATCTACTAGCGCCACTGTAGCTCCCTGAAGGAGCGAAATCCCTGAGTGGCCGGGGATTCCGCTCCTGGAGCGCTCTGCTTGATGTCTCTGTCCGTATGTGGACAGTGACATCAGGGGCAACTCCCGAAGGGGAATCCCCGTCCACAGCGTTGCCGACTCTGTGATCGGGGATTCCACTCCAGGAGAAGCCCTTGACGTAACTGTCCATAAATGGACACAGACAACAGGGGATTCTCCTGGAGTGGAATCCCCGGTCACAGCGTCGGCAACATTGTGGACGGGGATTTTGCTTCAGGAGTTGCCCCTGATGTCACTGTCCATATATGGACAGGGACATCAAACGGAGCACTCCAGGAGCGGAATCCCCATCCACAGGGGGATTCTGATCCTTCAGGGAGCTACAGTGGCGCTATCTACAGGAAAGGGGGGTTCTATCTACAGGGGGGCTGTGGGCTGTGTGGCACTACCTGCAAGGGGGCTGTGTGGCACTACCTCCAAGGGGGCTGTGTGGCACTACCTACCAGGGGGCTGTGTAGCACTACCTACCATGGGGCTATGTGGCACTACCTACCATGGGGCTGTGTGGCACTACCTACCATGGGGTTTTGTGGCACTACCTACAAGGGGGCTTTGTGGCACTACGTACAAGGGGGCTGTTTGGCACTTCCTACAGGGGGTATGTGTGGCATTACCTACAGGGGGAATCTGTGAGTGACGGGCTGATGGTCATTTTACTGTTAGTGGGGGGGCTGATGGTCATTTTACGGTCAGTGGGGGCCTATGGTCATTTTTCTGTGGGTGGGCTGATGGTCATTTTACTGTGAGTGGGGGGCTGATGGTTATTTTACCGTGAGTGGGGGGCTGATGGTCATTTTACTGTGAGGGGGGCTGATGGTCTGTTTCCACCTCTGAGCTCCAATTGCGGCACCCGTTTGGAGCTTTCTTGCCTGCGTCTTTTGCATTCGCTTTAACGGATTTAAAAAAAAAAGGTCAAACAACGCTGTCAGTTCCTGAAGGAATTTTGAGGCAGATTTTTTTTTGCCTTACATAAAACGTTGTGTGAACATACTCTACGAGTGTAGTGCTTGTTTTTAGCCATTTTCTGTCTTTCTCTAAACAATTTTTGATAGGGGTGCACTGAGGAAATTTTATTTTTCCAGTGGTGACTCGAGTCCGAAAATGTTGGGAAACTCTGTACTAGGCTACATGATCACCCCTGCCGACGCAAGGGTCTCGTCGTGGAGCAGCTCAGTTCATCGTGGGAACGGGGCCTAGGTGAGTACAACTTTTTTTTTGTTTGGGAGCACGGTTTACAAGGGAGAGGTGGTGGGATATGGCACTATCTAAAGGAAGGCTGTATGGCACTATCTACAGGGGGGCTGTGTGTGGCAGGAAGGGGAGGGGGCATTATATTGTGTGGAGGCCACTAAGTGGACATTATACTGTGTAGGGGCACTACAGGGGGAAATATACTGTGTGTGGCACTTAGGGGACGTAATACTGTGTGGGCACCATTAGAGGACAAAATACTGTGTCCTTGAAGGGGTTATAATATATAATTATGATACTGTATGGGGAGAACTAAAGGGGCATTATACTGTGGGGGGCATTATACTTTTTTTATGGGGCATTTTTTTATGATGAGGGTGGGGCGCTGAAAGATAATTTTGGACGGGGCGCCATCTATTCTAAGGCCAGCCCTGTCACTACCTACCACAGGTTTGAAGGCTATATAAACCTTTGAATGTGTTTTTTGTTGTTTTACCAGTATGTTTGGTGCTACTTTTGTAAATACTTTTTATTAAAAATTATTTTTATTTTATGAGATACAGATGCTTTGCTTCCTGTATACAGAGCAGCTGTATCCTGCACTGAAACCTTTATCTGTCAGGTCAGCGGGTGTGACGGGTTCAGTGTCAGTGGGTCCTGCGTGTCCCTGTTCATAATTTAGATTTGATCGATAACAGGTGGATTCAGGTCTCAGCGAACGATACAGCTGCTCTGTAAACAGGATACAAAGCAGCTGTATCTCCAAAAGTAAAAATTATTTGTAATAAGTATTTACAAAGTTTCATAACACACACTAATAAACTTTTACACCAAAGTGAAATCATAAGGGCCCGTGAGCAAATTAATTCCAGCAGTGGAGCATGGGCCCCCGTTTTTTCACATTTATGACTGGGCCCCTGACGGCAGTACCGCCAGTACTGCCCTGATGGCTATGTTCCTGTCTAGTAGTGGACATACATGACTTTGGCCCTCAAAGGTACAGTACACAGGAGGACCACTATACACCAGCCGGTGAACTGCTGCACCTCCCCTATATATTCCAGCCCCAGACACCATTTTAATGCCTTAAAAATATTGTCTCGGAGTTCCCATTTCCTGCAAAGCTGTGCTCCTTGTTTTGTTTCCTGTCTACATCTTACTGACCCAACCTGTCTAGACCTTGACTTTGTGTCTAGTTGTCTTTACCTGTGTCCATTGACCAGTGTCTGACCAACTCCACCGGCCCAGATCTCCTGCTTGTCTGACTATAGTTCTGGCATCAGATTCTGTAGTGCGTTTCCTGTAAATTGTTGCTGTTGGAGAATACTCAATACATACTGGGAATTCTCTTTGGAGATGTCTATACTTACGTGAGGAGGTTAAGGGTGAAGAACAGAGAATGCCTTAGACCCGATACACCTGCCTAGCCCTAAGTCAAAATCAATAGTGACCTAGTTGGTCTACCTCCTGGTTCAAGCTCAGCTCCTCTACACAGGTCACTAGTCTTTAGTTCATTAATGACGATATCGAGCCGTAGGTTTAACAGAGATACTCGATTTAATATTTTCTATAGTTGGAACACCCCTTTGTGTTGCTTCAACATCTTTAGACTATTCAGATCAAGTGATGAGGATTGGAGTGGAAACCAGTCATCTGCAGCAGACATGGCGTCCTCAATAGTTTAAAATATCGTCCCCTTCCAAATAATTTGCCATCTTGGGAACAAATAAAGGGGTCAGATTGGAGCATTGGTACAGATCAGTCAATCTCGGCTGGGGAGGCGGCATGGTATTCTCATTGAGAAACAATATTGCTTGGGCAGCTTTGCACTAATACCCAATAGTCGTTGTACATTGTAAATAATAAGAATATTAGGAGACAGCAAGTCATTCTGTGCTACTTATATAACTGATCACAGAGCAATAAACGACACAATATAGTGTGTATCAGAGGAGCAAGATAAGAACGCAACGTCTAGCAGAGATATGTAATACAGCTGTTATAAAACATATATTAGTGGTACCAATATTTACGGCAGCAAGTGATAAATTGGCATTGATGTTTGTAAGACTCAAAAGAGTTACGTGATGACATCTATAGCAAGAGCTCATTTACATGTTACATAAGTATAATATAGTAATACACTATATGGAGAAAAAAGTATTGGATCCCTCTCTTAATCATTGAATTCAGTCTCATTCCCCCAGGTGTAGAACATTCGGCACTCGCCATGCAGTCGCCGTTACAGACATTTGTGATAGAACAACATAACTGCTGAGTACAGACCTCCTCCTAGTATTAACATCTGCACAAAAACTGTACCAGGAGCTTCATGGCATGGGGCCGAGCAGCTGCACGCCAGCCTTACATCATCAAGCACAATGCCCAGCGTCGAATCGAGGGGTGTAAAGCCGCCGCCACTGGACTCTGGAGCAGCGGAAACATGTTCTGTGGAGTGACGCTTATCTATCTGACGTGTTCTGTGGAGTGACGCTTCTCTATCTGGCGTCTGATGATGAGTCTGGGTTTTTAGTGAATGCCAGGAGAACATTACCTGCCTGACTGCATTGTGCCCAATGTAAAGTTTGGTGGGGGAGGGGTTATACTATGGGGGTGTTTTTCAGGGCGTGACCTTTAGTTCCAGTGAAGGGAAATCCTAATCCTTCAGCATAACAAGACATTTGTGACAATTGTAGCTTCCAACTTTGTGGGAACAGTTTGGGCTTCAGTCTTATCTGTTCCTCATGACTGCACCCCAGTGCACAAGGTCCATAAAGACATGGCTGGTTGGCTGGTTGGCTAGTTGGCTGGTTGGCTGGTTGGCTGGTTGGTTGGTCAGTTGGTTGGTTCGTTGGGGGAGTTTGGTGTGGAAGAACTTGACAAGCCGCACAGAGTGCTGACGTCAACCCCATCCAACACCTTTGGGATGAACTAGAACGGAGATTACGAGCCCGGCCCCCTCCCCCAACATCAGTATCTGACCTCACAGATGATCTACTGGATAAATAGTAAAAATTACCTCAGACACCCCAAAATCTTGTAGCAAGTCCCCAGAAGAGTGGAAGCTGTTGTATCTGCTATGGGGGGGGGGGGGGGATCAACTCTATATTAATGTCTATGGATTTAGAAAGGGATGTTATAAAAGCTGCTGTAGTTGTAATATGGAGGTGTCTCAATACTTTTGTCCATATAGTGTATCTTCAGAGTCTATAAACTGCACTCATGTGAACATTTTTCCACTTATCATTCAGACAGGAACATAATACAACTACAAAAAGAGAAGCTCCAAAAGTTTTGGATATCTACAAAGTGTTATCTTCACAGGCTTACGATGACTGCCCTCGAATCAGAGTTGGGGTGAAAAAGGCAAGAAGCTCGTGAGTGAAAAACACACATTCATGTGACCCTTATCGACATTTGGCTAACAAGCTGTGAGTAACAGCAGCGGTATTTCATATATTCCAATAAAACTGAAAATAAAGGATTCAATCTGCCGTCACACGGGGGGATCTTGTGCAACTTTCTGTCCTGCTGCCGCTTTACCTCGCGGTGGCTGTAAATAGTTGTCGGCATATTGCAAACAGATGCACATTATATCTGACAATGTTTAAAAACAGCCGGTGATGTGTTTGCATGTCAGGAAGTCACATCACACAATGGCTACGACTGGGGTCATCTATGTGTCACTTGTAGACCTTACAACATCTAGTATCACTCATCGCTAATCTCATTGCCCTAGGCTGGCAACTCATGAATATGGCACAGCTGGTCCTCCACAAGCTTCCAATTCAGGCTGCAATGAACAGTTTGGTGGATTCCTTCTGATCAAGGACATATGTGACATTGAACTATCCCACGTGATGGCCATGAATCTTAATCTCAAGAACTTGGGATGTCCAGATTAGGTTGGCCCATCCAGGGCTCGCCTTAGTTTGGATGGTGCCCTGTTCAGTACCTTCTGTTGATGCCCACTTCCCTATCTTGCACTGTCTAGTGCCCCAATAATACAATGATACAGTGTACATATAACATTGCCATAAAGTGCCCAAGCAGCATGGCCAGTGTACCGAATCCTTTTCATAGTTTTGTTCACCAAGCGTAGAATTCGAGGGGAAACAGAACAATTGCGCCCACTTTAGTGGTGTTAAACCCTAACCCCATCCCCATGGACAGAGCTCCCCCTCTGATAACAGGGCTATACCCAGAATGTATTCACCCACATCTGTCACAATGATATCATAGGAAGCCTATAAAAGTAGAAAGGAGGAAATCAGAGAAACTGGAGGAAACTCACATAAACATGTGGAGAAGATCCAACAAACTCCATCCAGACATGGCCTGTCATCAGGGCAGTGCAGGTGGCATTCTAATCAAGGGCCCTGTCTAATAAGTCCAAATAAGTGGTCCACAATCATCTGTAGTCTGCCATCTACCTCCAAACCAACGTAGGACACACAGTCACACTTTGCAAATTTGCAAAGTCCCAGATCAGTCTTCTTACCCCCTCACCATGGAGACATCAAATTCTGTATATGACATGGTCCTGAAAAAGTGGATTAAAGGGGATCCCTCAGCGACTTTATGAGCAGTAGTGACTCAGTCTGATTTCAGTGGTCTGACACTCATGTCTGATAGTTTAGTGAATTAGGATAACTTACATTTTGGATGTTGCAGCACAGGGGGGAGTCCGGCATATTCATGTGTAGAGATGAGCGAACCGGCACAACCGAACCCGGTTTCGGTCCGAACATCAGGAAAAGTTCGGTTCGCAGCGAATCCGAACTTCACCGTGTCCGGCCGAACCCGTTTTGACCGAACCCGGTCAAAAATATTATACAAATCGGCAGCCACTTGTCTCTATCAATCACTGATAGTGAAAAGAGGCTGCTGATTAAAAATAAAATAAAAAGCATTTCATACGTACCCGGTCGTTGTCTTGGTGACGAGTCCCTCTTCTTCCTCCAGTCCGACCTTCTTTTCTGACGCGGCAGCCTGTGATTGGCTGCAGAGGCCTCTGCAGCCTGTGATTGGCTGCAGAGGCCTCTGCAGCCTGTGATTGGCTGCAGCGGTCACATGGGCTGTAACGTCACCCAGGGATGTCGAGAGGGACGCGTCACCGAGGCAACGGCCGGGAGACCGGACTGGAGGGAGCAGAAAGTTCTCGGTAAGTATGAACGTCTTTTTTTTTTTACAGGTTACTCTATATTGTGATCGGTAGTCACTGTCCAGGGTGCTGAAACAGTTACTGCCGATCGCTTAACTCTTTCAGCACCCTGGACAGTGACTATTTACTGACGTCGCCTAGCAACGCTGCCGTAATTACGGGTGCACACACGTAATCACCCGTCATTATGGGGCCTCATGCACACGACCGTAAAAACACCCGTTATTACGGGTCATAATTACGACCCGAAATAGCGGGCCCATAGACTTCTGTTAGCCACGGGTACCTTCCCGTTTTCTCACGGGAAGGTGCCTGTGCCGTTAAAAAGATAGAACATGTTCTATTTTTTTATTTTACGGGCCGTGCTCCTATACTTTATAATGGGAGCACGGCTCGGAAACACGACCGGCTGCCCGTGGCCGGCCGTGCTCATCTCCTGAAATACTCTGTGCTGCCTTAAACTCTGTGGACAGGTCAGGATCCTGTTTCTTTTAAATGCTTCTGGGGAACCCGCTCGATCCACTATATAAGGCTGCACTACAGTGCAGCATTTAAAAGAAACAGGATCCTGACCTGTCCACAGAGTTTAAGGCAGCACAGAGTATTTCAGGAGATGAGCGTGCGGATCTTGTGCGGGGTGGTGACTTGCCAGTCATGTGAAGGTGTTATTGAGGACAGGAGTGGAGGAGAGGTAACAGACTGAGAGCTACGTAATGGTAAGAGCAGAGTTAACAGCAGCACAGAGTATTTCAGGAGAGTAGCGTGCAGATCCTGTGCTGCTGTGAACTCTGCTCTTACCATTACGTAGCTCTCAGGATCCTGTTTCTTTTAAATGCTTCTGGGGAACCCGCTCGATCCACTATATAAGGCTGCGCTACAGTGCAGCATTTAAAAGAAACAGGATCCTGACCTGTCCACAGAGTTTAAGGCAGCACAGAGTATTTCAGGAGATGAGCGTGCGGATCTTGTGCGGGGTGGTGACTTGCCAATCGTGTGAAGGTGTTATTGAGGACAGGAGTGGAGGAGAGGTAACAGACTGAGCTACGTAATGGTAAGAGCAGAGTTCACAGCAGCACAGAGTATTTCAGGAGAGGAGCGTGCAGATTCTGTGCTGCTGTGAACTCTGCTCTTACCATTACGTAGCTCTCAGTCTGTTACCTCTCCTCCACTCCTGTCCTCAATAACACCTTCACATGATTGGCAAGTCACCACCCCGCACAAGATCTGCACGCTCATCTCCTGAAATACTCTGTGCTGCTGTGAACTCTGCTCTTACCATTACGTGGTGACTTGCCAATCATGTGAAGGTGTTATTGAGGACAGGAGTGGAGGAGAGGTAACAGACTGAGAGCCACGTAATGGTAAGAGCAGAGTTCACAGCAGCACTGAATCTGCACACTCCTCTCCTGAAATACTCTGTGCTGCCTTATACTCTGTGGACAGGTCAGGATCCTGTTTCTTTTAAATGCTGCACTGTAGCGTAGCCTTATATAGTGGATCGAGCGGGTTCCCCAGCAGCATTTAAAATAAACAGGATCCTGACCTGTCCACAGAGTTTAAGGCAGCGCAGCACAGAGTATTTCAGGAGAGGAGGATTGGCTGCAGAGGCCAGTGCAGCCTGTGATTGGCTGCAGAGGCGGTCACGTGGGATGAAGCGTCATCCCTGGAGGACGGCCTTCTGACGTCATCCTGACGTGCGTGACCGCCACTACAGCCTGTGATTGGCTGCAGCGGCGACATGGATGAAACGTCATCGCTGGAGGCCGGACAGGAGGAATGTAAGTATGAACGTATTATTTTTTTATTTTTATTACATTTAAATTGTATTTTCCGTGCGCCGAGCATGTACTGTCAAAGTTGCTGAAAGAGTTAGTGCAGCCCATTAACTCTATCAGCACCCTGGACAGTACCATGCTCGGCGCACGGAAATTACAGGTTCGGTCCGAACTAGTTCGGTCCGAATCGAACTTTTTCGTGAAATTCGGCGAACTAGCCGAACCGAACTTTTCATAAGTTCGCTCATCTCTATTCATGTGCAGTCGCTCCCACCACCGATGATGGACGGCTTTCTCCCTATTACTGTGCATTACCAGATGCATTATAAGAGATGTGGAACAGAGCTCAGGGGATCCTGGCCATTTGAATGTATAGGATTCAGATAACTGGAATGGTGATGCTGCATACAGATGTGGCCCTTGGCATTATCTGAGCAATGCAACAGTGCTAACTTTGTGTTTTCTGTTTTCACACGTGGACATTTGTATGGAGTCCACCTATGGTAGGCATTGTACGAACAACCTGCATGCATCATATGTCCTACGGGGAGCTACACTGGGGGAGTCACTTGTTGAGAAGGATCTGGGTGTAATAACCTGCAAGCATCATATGTCCTGGGGGGAGCTACACTGGGGGAGTCACTTGTAGAGTAGGATCTGGGTGTAATAATCTGCATGCATCATATGTCCTGGGGGGAGCTACACTGGGGGAGTCACTTGTAGAGAAGGATCTGGGTGTAATAACCTGCATGCATCATATGTCCTAGGGGGAGCTACACTGGGGGAGTCACTTGTTGAGAAGGATCTGGTTGTACTTGTAAATCATAAACTAAATAACAGCATGCAGTGTCAATCAGCTGCCTCAAAGGCCAGCAAGATATTGTCGTGTATTAAAAGAGGCATGGACTCGCGGGACAGGGATGTAATATTGCCACTGTACAAAGCATTAGTGAGGCCTCATCTAGAATATGCAGTTCAGTTCTGGGCTCCAGTTCATAGAAAGGATGAAAAATACAAAGCTAATAACAAAGCTAATAAGGGGCGCGGAGAATCTAAGTTATGAGGAAAGATTAAGAGAATTAAACCTATTTAGCCTTGAAAAAAGACGACTAAGGGGGACATGATTAACTTATATAAATATATGAATGGCACATACAAAAAATATGGTGAAATCCTGTTCCTTGTAAAACCCCCTCAAAAAACAAGGGGGCACTCCCTCCGTCTGGAGAAAAAAAGATTCAACCTGCAGAGGCGACAAGTCTTCTTTACAGTGAGAACTGTGAATCTATGGAATAGTCACCGCAGGAGCCGTCACAGCAGGGACAGGAGATGCTGCAAAAAAGCCAAAGATCATTTCCTAGAACAAGAAAAATATAAGCTATGTGTAGAAATGTTTTACTTCCCTTTCCCATCCCTTGGTTGAAGTTGATGGACATGTGTCTTTTTTCAACCGTACAAGCTATGTAACTATGTAACTATGTAACTATGTGTATGGGAACAATCACTTACAGGCACTGTGTATGGGAGCAATCTATTACAGGCACTGTGTATGGAGCAATCTCTTACAGGCACTGTGTATGGGGCAGTCTCTTCCAGGCACTGTGTATGGGGACAATCTCTTTCAGGCACTGTGTATGGGGACAATCTTTATTAGACACTGTGTATGGGGTCAAACTCTTTCAGGCACTGTGAATGGGGACAATCTCTTACATGCACTGTGTATGGGGCAAACCCTTCGAGGCGCTGAGTATGGGAGCAGTCTCTTTCAGGCACTGTTTATGGGGACAATATTTTTTAGGCACTGTGTATGGGGACAATCCCTTTCAGCCACTGTGTATGGGGACAATCTCTTTCAGGCACTGTATATGGGGCAATCTCTTTTAGGCATTGTGTATGGGGCAATCACTCTCAGGCACTGTGTATGGGGGCAATATCTTGCAGTCACTGTTTATGGGGACAGTGTCTTTCAGGAACTGTGTATGGGGACAATCTTTTTTAGGCACTGTGTATGGGGACAATCTCTTTCAGGCACTGTGTATGGGGACAATCTATTACAGGCACTGTGTATGGGGCAATCTTTTACAGCCACTGTGTATGGGGACAATCTCTTATAGGCACTGTGTATGGGGCAAACCCTTCGAGGCACTGAGTATGGGAGCAGTCTCTTTCAGGCACTGTTTATGGGGACAATATTTTTTAGGCACTGTGTATGGGGACAGTCTCTTACAGCCACTGTGTATGGGGGCAATCTCTGACAGCCACTGTGTATGGGGGCAATCTCTGACAGCCACTGTGTATGGGGACAATCTCTTATGGACACTGTGTATGGGGGCAATCTCTTTCAGACTCTGCGTATGGGGACAATCTCTTAAAGGCACTGTGTATGGGGACAATATCTTAAACGCACTGTGTATGGTAAAATATTTTATGGGCACTGTGTATGAGGGCAATCTCTTACAGGCACGGTGTATTGGCATAATCTCTTTCAGACACTGTGTATGGGGACAATCTCTTTCAGGCACTGTATATGGGGCAATCTCTTTTAGGCATTGTGTATGGGCAATCACTCTCAGGCACTGTGTATGGGTGCAATATCTTGCAGTCACTGTGTATGGGGACAGTGTCTTTCAGGAACTGTGTATGGGGACAATCTTTTTTAGGCACTGTGTATGGGGACAATCTCTTTCAGGCACTGTGTATGGGGCAATCTTTTACAGCCACTGTGTATGGGGACAATCTCTTATAGGCACTGTGTATGGGGGCAATATCTTTCAGGCTCTGTGTATGGGGACAATCCCTTACAGGCACTGTGTATGGGGACAATCTTTTCAGGCACTGTGTATGGGGAGAATCTCTTACAGGCACTGTGTATGGGGGCAATCCCTTGCACGCACTGTGTATGGGGAAAGCTTTTATGGGCACTGTGTAAGAGGGCAATCTCTTACAGGCACTCTGTATGGGGACAATCTCTTTCAGGCACTGTGTATGGGGACAATCTCTTTCAGGCACTGTGTATGGGGACAATCTCTTTCAGGCACTGTGCATGGGGACAATCTCTTTCAGGCACTGTGTATGGGGACAATCTCTTACAGCCACTGTGTATGGGGACAATCTCTTATAGTCACTGTGTATGGGGGCAATGTCTTGTAGGAAATGTGTATGGGGACAATCTCTGTCCTACACTGCATATGGGGAAATATTAATTTTAGTACAATACCTTACAATAGAACTATCTGAAAATATACAAAATTGTGCAGCTTGGAATATAATGTCATCTAAATATATTTGGATAGTCAGAATGTATTAATTGCGAGTGACTGATTTTTCTTTTTGGATGAGAACTAGGCTATACACATAATATTGTGGTTGTCTTCTTCGGACCCTTGTTACATCTGAACAGATCACAAAGTATCCCCTTGTTTTAAACCCCAGGGATTGGCCATAGTCTATAGGAAAACCTGGTAGCAAGTGTTTAATTTCCCTGCAGTACCACCACAGGGAATTTAAATCACTACATCTTGCCTATTTAGATCAATGCGTTGTCTGTGTAATGCAGGACAAGACCGGTCCTCCAGAGCGAGACACACTCTATGTAACCACTCTATGGGTTTTCTAAATTGGACAACCCCTTTAACCCACGTAGGACATTATTAAACTAGAATTATCTTTTAAAGTGGCCAATCAAGCATCAAAGTTGCCTACTGTGATCCAGTGATCATTGTGATCCCCATAGAAGAACATGTGCTCTTGGCATTGAAGCGGTAAAGACATCTCTTCATTAGAAGGGTCTTCATCTTCATCTTTCCTTTGAATGCGACTTCAAATATGTTTTATTTTCAGGTCTCGGAACCTCATCAAGATGTAACCACTAATCTCTGTTTGTTGTTAGCATAGTATCTGTTTCTTAGTAAGCTGAGCAAGCCATGAATCAACGAGTAAGACGATGCCAAACCACAAAGACGCTGGATGGAATTTTGAAGAATCTGAAAATGTCTTAATGCCTACACTATAAACATTTTGTATCTTTCAAAATAAAACACGGCTTTTGTGTCTTCTCCTCTTAAGGAAATGCTTGTTTCCTGAGGGTGGGTCATTTTTTTTATCCAAAGTTCTTCTGTGCATTCTCACACTTTGCCAGAGGTGACAAAAGCAAGTTATTAACATTAGAAGAGTTAACGTTTTCTTGGAAATTCTGGTTTCTCAAAATCTATTTTTATTAATTGGTTTAATTAAAACCGGCAAGTCAACTGTGAATAGACCCAGTGAGTAAATCAGGGATGGTGGTCCATCTTTACAGATGTGGCCTTCAAAAGCTCAACTGTGTCCTGCAATATCCAAGACTATGTGGGACGTCAATGTTCTCAATATTTCGCCTGCCAAAGAATGTGAGTCCTAAAACATGTATTGTCCACTTCCCTCTGCAATGAGGTGTTATACCAAGACATTGGAGAACGTGATATTATGATTATAAGGCATACGTCAATAAAGATTAAGCTGAAAAGTTGCATCCTACTGCACTGATGGGTGAATAAAAACATCTTTTGATATGGTCTTTGGAGTGCTGGCTATCTCTGAAACCTGGGGATTTCTAAGTCGGATTCCTGGAGGTCTGCACCCTGCTACCCTGGAGGTTGTTGTTCTACTATGCTGCCCATTTTTTATATTTGGACTATAATATAACATAACGCTAGCCTCAGGATTACTATAATATAATACTAGCCTCAGGATTACTATAATATAACAAAATATTAGCCTCAGACTAACCAAAATATAACATAATTCTAGAGTCAGGCTTACCATAGTAACACATAATACTAGCCTCAGGCTTACTATAATATAACATAATACTAGCCTCAGGCTTACTATAATATAACATAATACTAGCCTCAGACTTACTATAATATAACATAATACTAGCCTCAGACTTACTATAATTTAAAATAATACTAGCCTCAGACTTACTATAATATAACATAATACTAGCCTCAGACTTACTATAATATAACATAATACTAGCCTCAGACTTACTATAATATAACATAATACAAACCTCAGACTTACTATAATATAACATAATACAAACCTCAGGCTTACTATAATATAACATAATACTAGCCTCAGGATTACTATAATATATCATATAATACTAGCCTCAGGCTTACTATAATATAACATAATACTAGCCTCAAACTTACTATAATATAACATAATACTAGCCTCAGGCTTACTATAATATAACATAATACAAACCTCAGGATTACTATAATTTAACATAATACTAGCCTCAGGCTTACTATAATATAACATAATACTAGCCTCAAACTTACTATAATATAACATAATACTAGCCTCAGACTTACTATAATTTAACATAATACAAACCTCAGGATTACTATAATATAACATAATACTAGCCTCAGGCTTACTATAATATAACATAATACTAGCCTCAAACTTACTATAATATAACATAATACAAACCTCAGACTTACTATAATATAACATAATACAAACCTCAGGCTTACTATAATATAACATAATACAAACCTCAGGCTTACTATAATATAACATAATACAAACCTCAGGCTTACTATAATATAACATAATACTAGCCTCAGGCTTACTATAATATAACATAATACTAGCCTCAGGCTTACTATAATATAACATAATACAAACCTCAGGCTTACTATAATATAACATAATACAAACCTCAGGCTTACTATAATATAACATAATACTAGCCTCAGGCTTACTATAATATAACATAATACAAACCTCAGACTTACTATAATATAACATAATACTAGCCTCAGACTTACTATAATATAACATAATACTAGCCTCAGACTTACTATAATATAACATAATACTAGCCTCAGACTTACTATAATATAACATAATACAAACCTCAGGATTACTATAATATAACATAATACTAGCCTCAAACTTACTATAATATAACATAATACAAACCTCAGGATTACTATAATATAACATAATACAAACCTCAGGATTACTATAATATATCATATAATACTAGCCTCAGGCTTACTATAATATAACATAATACAAACCTCAGGCTTACTATAATATAACATAATACTAGCCTCAGGCTTACTATAATATAACATAATACTGGCCTCAGGCTTACTATAATATAACATAATACAAACCTCAGGATTACTATAATATAACATAATACTAGCCTCAGGCTTACTATAATATAACATAATACTAGCCTCAGGCTTACTATAATATAACATAATACTAGCCTCAGGCTTACTATAATATAACATAATACTAGCCTCAGACTTACTATAATATAACATAATACAAACCTCAGGCTTACTATAATATAACATAATACTAGCCTCAGGCTTACTATAATATAACATAATACTAGCCTCAGGCTTACTATAATATAACATAATACAAACCTCAGGCTTACTATAATATAACATAATACAAACCTCAGGATTACTATAATATAACATAATACTAGCCTCAGGCTTACTATAATATAACATAATACTAGCCTCAGGCTTACTATAATATAACATAATACTAGCCTCAGGCTTACTATAATATAACATAATACTAGCCTCAGACTTACTATAATATAACATAATACAAACCTCAGGCTTACTATAATATAACATATAATACTAGCCTCAGGATTACTATAATATAACATAATACTAGCCTCAGGCTTACTATAATATAACATAATACAAACCTCAGGCTTACTATAATATAACATATAATACTAGCCTCAGGATTACTATAATATAACATAATACTAGCCTCAGGCTTACTATAATATAACATAATACAAACCTCAGGCTTACTATAATATAACATAATACTAGCCTCAGACTTACTATAATTTAACATAATACTAGCCTCAGACTTACTATAATATAACATAATACAAACCTCAGGATTACTATAATATAACATAATACAAACCTCAGGCTTACTATAATATAACATAATACTAGCCTCAGGCTTACTATAATATAACATAATACAAACCTCAGGCTTACTATAATATAACATAATACTAGCCTCAGACTTACTATAATATAACATAATACTAGCCTCAGACTTACTATAATATAACATAATACTAGCCTCAGACTTACTATAATATAACATAATACTAGCCTCAGACTTACTATAATATAACATAATACTAGCCTCAGACTTACTATAATATAACATAATACAAACCTCAGGATTACTATAATATAACATAATACAAACCTCAGGATTACTATAATATATCATATAATACTAGCCTCAGGCTTACTATAATATAACATAATACAAACCTCAGGCTTACTATAATATAACATAATACTAGCCTCAGGCTTACTATAATATAACATAATACTGGCCTCAGGCTTACTATAATATAACATAATACAAACCTCAGGCTTACTATAATATAACATAATACTAGCCTCAGACTTACTATAATATAACATAATACAAACCTCAGGCTTACTATAATATAACATAATACTAGCCTCAGGCTTACTATAATATAACATAATACTAGCCTCAGGCTTACTATAATATAACATAATACAAACCTCAGGCTTACTATAATATAACATAATACAAACCTCAGGATTACTATAATATAACATAATACTAGCCTCAGGCTTACTATAATATAACATAATACTAGCCTCAGGCTTACTATAATATAACATAATACTAGCCTCAGGCTTACTATAATATAACATAATACTAGCCTCAGACTTACTATAATATAACATAATACAAACCTCAGGCTTACTATAATATAACATATAATACTAGCCTCAGGATTACTATAATATAACATAATACTAGCCTCAGGCTTACTATAATATAACATAATACAAACCTCAGGCTTACTATAATATAACATATAATACTAGCCTCAGGATTACTATAATATAACATAATACTAGCCTCAGGCTTACTATAATATAACATAATACAAACCTCAGGCTTACTATAATATAACATAATACTAGCCTCAGACTTACTATAATTTAACATAATACTAGCCTCAGACTTACTATAATATAACATAATACAAACCTCAGGATTACTATAATATAACATAATACAAACCTCAGGCTTACTATAATATAACATAATACTAGCCTCAGGCTTACTATAATATAACATAATACAAACCTCAGGCTTACTATAATATAACATAATACTAGCCTCAGACTTACTATAATATAACATAATACTAGCCTCAGACTTACTATAATATAACATAATACTAGCCTCAGACTTACTATAATATAACATAATACTAGCCTCAGACTTACTATAATATAACATAATACAAACCTCAGGATTACTATAATATAACATAATACAAACCTCAGGATTACTATAATATATCATATAATACTAGCCTCAGGCTTACTATAATATAACATAATACAAACCTCAGGCTTACTATAATATAACATAATACTAGCCTCAGGCTTACTATAATATAACATAATACTAGCCTCAGGCTTACTATAATATAACATAATACAAACCTCAGGCTTACTATAATATAACATAATACTAGCCTCAGACTTACTATAATATAACATAATACAAACCTCAGGCTTACTATAATATAACATAATACTAGCCTCAGGCTTACTATAATATAACATAATACTAGCCTCAGGCTTACTATAATATAACATAATACAAACCTCAGGCTTACTATAATATAACATAATACAAACCTCAGGATTACTATAATATAACATAATACTAGCCTCAAACTTACTATAATATAACATAATACAAACCTCAGACTTACTATAATATAACATAATACAAACCTCAGGCTTACTATAATATAACATAATACTAGCCTCAGGCTTACTATAATATAACATAATACAAACCTCAGGCTTACTATAATATAACATAATACTAGCCTCAGGCTTACTGTAATTTAACATAATACAAACCTCAGGATTACTATAATATAACATAATACTAGCCTCAGGCTTACTATAATATAACATAATACTAGCCTCAGACTTACTATAATTTAACATAATACAAACCTCAGGATTACTATAATATAACATAATACTAGCCTCAGGCTTACTATAATATAACATAATACTAGCCTCAGGCTTACTATAATATAACATAATACTAGCCTCAGGCTTACTATAATATAACATAATACAAACCTCAGGCTTACTATAATATAACATAATACTAGCCTCAGGCTTACTATAATATAACATAACTAGCTTCAGGCTTACTATAATATAACATAATACTAGCCTCAGGCTTACTATAATATAACATAATACAAACCTCAGGCTTACTATAATATAACATAATACTAGCCTCAGGCTTACTATAATATAACATAATACTAGCCTACGGCTTCCTATAATATCATATAATATTAGCCTCAGGCGTACTTAAATATAACATTATACTAGCCTCAGACTTACCATAATATAACATAACTAGCTTCAGGCTTATCATAATATATTATAATACTAGCCCCAGAATTACCATAATATAATATCACATAATTCTACATAACATAAGATGATATAACACTAGCCTTAGACTCAGGGCCGTCCTTATGCCCCATAAAAAATATAATGTCTCTCCACAGTATAATGCCCTTTTTAGTGCCCCCACACAGTATAATGCCCTTTTTAGTGCCCCCACACAGTATAATGCCCTTTATAGTTCCCCCACACAGTATAATGCCCTTTTTAGTGCCCCCACACAGTATAATGCCCTTTAGAGTTCCCACACACGGTATAATGCCCCCTTTATGCCCCCACACAGTATAATGCCCCTGTAGTGCCCTACACAGTATAATGTCCCACCTCCCCTCCCCTGGGTGCCACACACAGCCTCCCCTTGTAGATAGTGCCCTCCCTGTAGAATGTGACATACAGCCCAGTGCCATACGATCAGTGGTTTGTAGCAACATTTACAGGGGCATAGCTAGAATTTGCCGGACCCCATAGTAAAATATTAAATCCCGCACCAGAGCATTTACCAGCTTCATGTGAAAGTTAGGGTGAGGTCACGCTTCACCACAGAGTTGGGGTAAGAAATGAAACAACTGAGATGCAATTGAAGTTTAGACTTTCAGGTTTAATTAAAGGGGTTGAACAAAAATATCCTGTGAAAAGTTTAGGAATTGCCACCATTTTTCTACACAGCCGCCTCATTCCAGGGGCTCAAAGGTAATTGGACAAATTAACATTACCAGAAATAAAATTGTATTTTTTTTAATACTTTGTAGAGAATACTTTGCCGGCAATGACTGACTGAAGTCTGGAACCCATGGACAGCACCAGACACTGGTTTCCTCCTTTGTGAGGCTTTGCCCGGCTTTTACAGCAGCCATCTCCAGTTGTCGCTTGTTTGTGGGTCTTTCTACCTTATGTTTTGTCTTCAGCAAGTGAAATCCTGGATCAGGGTGAAATGCTGGATCGGGTGGAGATCTGGTGACTCGGCCATTGCAGAATATTTCACTTCTTTGAATTATAATCTCCTGGGTTGCTTCCGCAGGATGTTTTGGGTCATTGTCCATCTGTCCTGTGAAGCGACGTCCAATCAACCTGCTGCATTTGGTTAATTTTGAGCAGAAAGTAAATCCCTAAACAGACTGGGCTGGCTTCTTTAGATGTTGTTTGGCAAAGTCTATTTCTGAGGCTGATTAATGGTTTGCACCTTGTGGTGACTCCTCTGTATTTGCTCTCATGAAGTCTTCTCTTTATGGTAGACTTAGATACTGATCCACCTACTTCCAGGAAAGTGTTCTTCACTTGGGAAGATGTTGTGAAGGAGTTTTTCTTCACCATGGAAAGGATTCTCCGATCATCCACCACTGTTGTTTTCCGTGGACGTCCAGGCCTTTTGGATTTCACGAGATCACCAGTGTGCTCTTTTTTTTTTCAAGAATGTACCAAACTGTTGATTTGGCCACTCCTGACATTTGTGCTCTCTCTCTGATGGATTTCTTCTTTTTTTTTCAGCCTGACGATGATCTGTTTCACTTTCATTGAGAGCTCCTTTGACCTCATGTTGTGGGTTCACAGCAACAGCTTCCAAATGCAAATGCCACACCTGGAACCAACTCCACACCTTATACCTGCTTAATTGATGATGGATTAACGAGGGAATAGCCCATGCAGCCCATTAAATAGCTTTTGAGATAATTGTCCAATTACCTTTGGTCCTTTGAAAAAGAGGCAGCTACATATTAAAGAGCTGTAATTCCTAAACCCTTCCTCAAATTAGGATCTGAATACCCTCAAATTAAAGCTGAGAGTCTGCACTTTAAACCCATATTGATTATATAACTGGATATTCAATAAGTTTTGGTAAACAGCTAAATTGCCAAAATTTGTGTCACTGTCCAAATAATTCTGGACCTAACTGCATATGACCCCAAAATTAATTTAGAACACAGACAAGACCTTAAAACTAATACAGACCCTCGACTCAGACCCCAATAATAATTCAGACTCTAAACCAGACCTGTAATTAATTTAGACCTCAGATCAGACCCCTAAATAATTTCAGACCCAAGTCCAGTAGCTTCCATTTACTTTCTTCTCCTGGGTCCTTCACAACCAGGCATCACTGCACACTGAGTCCGGGAAGCATAAGAAGGTGATTGGCATCAGGACCCTGTTTGTACCCGGAGGTGAAAAGGGCCTGGGAGTGAGAAGCAT
This sequence comes from Rhinoderma darwinii, assembly GCF_050947455.1. NCBI lineage: Eukaryota > Metazoa > Chordata > Amphibia > Anura > Rhinodermatidae > Rhinoderma > Rhinoderma darwinii. The sequence goes on from NC_134687.1 coordinate 8,957,159, forward strand.
TCATTGAAACTGGACTTTATTTATTGGATAAATCCATATTCACAAGAGAATGGCCGGCACTTGGTCCCCTTAGATCAGCAGTAGTTATGCCCTTGGACATGTACAATAGCTAATGCTGCCCAGAGCATGGCCCTCGCGAGAACCATCAATAGTCAACGCTGATGCTCCAAGTCAAGACGGGAGGAAATTCCTGCCCACCGGCTGAGAGGATCGCATAGATTAAAATGTCCTTCAGACCACCAACCATTTGTGAGTGGGTTCATAAATAATGGTGTGTAGAGGGACCTACACACTACTGACATCAAGCAGCTGACGTGGTGATCAACCAGAGGTAGAGGATGCTAAAAAATCATATTGAGTTATCACAATTCCAGAAGAATCAAGTGTCTTGTACACAATATATCACCCCCTTGTATTTATCGGCATTCATTACCCAGAACTGGTCTCACGAGTGATGGGTATTGTGGACCTTGTTTCCTCTTAACACATCACTTATCACTTTCGATATTTTCACGGGGTAAAATAAAAATAAACGTCTTTATCTTGTTTTACTGGAATCTCGAGATGAACTTGGACTGAGCTTCCACTTGGACTGACGCCACCGTCTTACTAAGTTGCCTGGCAAAAAAGCAAGCAGACTAATAAAAATATGGTGTTTTCTGAAAATATGTGTGTTATTCGTAGATGATGTTTTTTAAATCAGAGAGACTTTTCTTCTGCCAAATTCATCCGAAGCAAATGGATCCTTGGATTTACTTGTGGGTGCGTTGATTGTATAAGAATTTAATACTAATGGGTTTGGAGCCTTCAACGTGAGCGAGGGGTCTTAGACATGTCTAGGGTCTTAAACTGAGTCATCACATGATGATCAGGTAGAAGGGAAGAGAAACAATAGGATTACCTAGTATGAAAACTTTTCCAGTACATTAGCCAAAAATGGAGGTTTATCCACTTGGTTTTTAAAGCCGGAGATCAAATGTTTGCTTTCCTGAGGATTTCAATGGGAACAGTGTGTGACAGAGCCAACGGAACAATGACTGGGGCTGACCATGCCGCATTGGAAGAGCCCTTTGCCTTTACGACATTCTCGTATTTACTTGGATATGAGCAGTGAGCTCGCTTCTAACGTACAAGGAGCCACATAGGACTTTAGAAGCCTTGCTCTCACACTTAATAAACATGGGCTTCCAACAGCTCTCACTCGATTTCATAAACAACAGTAGCTTCCAGTTTTAATATAAACTGAGCCAAGTTTTTATACTCTTTGTGCAATGGGATTTTCCCATACGAACCCTCCCTATTTGAGAGTAGCAGAACCTGGTAAGATTTCCCCAGTGCAGAATTTCTTCTACGGATCTTACGGCTCAAGTTTTTCTCAGACCAGACACACTGACTCCAGTCCTCAAGTCGCTTTGACATCAGCCAATAGCAAAAGTTGCCTATAATTTTTTTCTCTTTTTTTCTTTTGAGGATCGAGGATACATAGAATTTTCTCCATTTCCACTTAAGTCTATATTATGTTTCTCTCTACTGGGAGCTCATTAAATGGAATATTAATGTCTGCATGCTGGAGATGGTGAATAGTGAACAAAAGCTGGACAATTACAAAGAGCACAAGGACAAATGTATTACACACAACCATCAAGAGGCTTCAGCTACTAGATAGAGAGATAGATAGATAGATAGATAGATAGATAGATAGATAGATAGATAGATAGATAGATAGATAGATAGATAGATAGATAGATAGATAGATAGATAGATATGAGATAGATAGATAGATAGATGATAGATAGATAGATAGATAGATAGATAGATAGATAGATAGATAGATAGATAGATAGATAGATAGATAGATAGATAGATAGATAGATAGATATGAGACAGATAGATAGATAGATAGATAGATAGATAGATAGATAGATAGATAGATAGATAGATAGATAGATAGATAGATAGATAGATAGATAGATAGATAGATATGAGATAGATAGATAGATAGATAGATAGATAGATAGATAGATAGATAGATAGATAGATAGATAGATAGATAGATAGATAGATAGATGTAAGATGATAGATAGATAGATAGATATGAGATAGATAGATAGATAGATAGATAGATAGATAGATAGATAGATAGATAGATAGATAGATATGAGATAGATAGATATTATCACGATCCGTGGGTATGTGGACCCACCAGGCTGCACCTTCGTAGCGTAGTAGCAGCTGGCCAAACAACAGTCCTAGTACAAGGGTACCTTTTATAGTCCAGACAGTAATGGAGGCTCGGCACAGATAAACTTGCAGGCAGATGACACCAGACGTGGTGTATGACAGAAAGTGTGACAGGTGGCACAACACGACTCCAACACTCTAAGGCTCAGGAACAAATACAGCACGGTTTACAGGATACAGGTAGCAGGGCACGGGAACAACGGGAACAGGATAACACTAAAGGACCATTTGCTAAGACTAACATGGGTAAACACAACAATGCTTCGGGCATGAGTGAAAGGGCAGGGCCCTTTTTATAGTCAAGGGTGGTCATGGGCTAATTACAGATTTTACACATGTGCGCGTACTGGCCCTTCAAGGCCGGATGCCAGCGCGCCCGCGTTCCCTATAGGAACCAGCACAGTGATGCGGAAGTGAGTGCCGGCATCTCTCAGGAGCGAGATGCCGCCCAGCAATCACTCGTCCATGGGCGTGGCCGTCAAGGGGTAAGTTAGAATGACGGTCCATTACTGTGGCCGCTACAGTATCCGCCCTCTTACGCCCTTTCTTCTTGGGGCCAGAGCGAGAGATGTGGGTAGGATGTGGGTAGGACTTCTTAATGAGGGTCTGAGCATTGAGGTTCTCTTCTGGCTCCCAGGACCTCTCATCTAGACAAACCTCCTCCAATCCACCAAATAAAAAGTTCTTCCTCCTATTTTTTTGAAGTCCAGGATCTCCTTAACTTCAAACACATCGGCAGAACCGCTGGGAGCAACTGCAGGGCTAGGAGTTTTAGAGTAGCGGTTCAGGACCACAAGCTTTAGGAGGGACACATGAAAGGAGTTGGGGATCCTGAGGAAAGGGGGTAGCCAAAGCTTATAAGAGACAGGGTTAATTTGCTGGAGGATCTCAATTGGTCCGAGGAACCTGGGAGCAAATTTGTATGACAGATATTCCTTGAGGACAGCCAGACTTTGGTACTTTTCGCTTCATGTGATCGACTGCCTGCAGAATAGAGGACCGGGTTTGCTGCCAGACCTGCAGAAAGTCTCCAAATGCAGAGTCAGCTGCGGGTTCCTGGGATGTAGCTGGAACAGGAAGAGAGATTTGTGGATGTTGGCCATACACAATGTAGAATGGTGTGAAAGTAGTGGACTCACTTGTGTGGTTGTTGTATGAGAACTCGGCCCATGGAAGAAGCTGTATCCAGTCATCATACTGCATGGAGATGAAGTGACGAAGATAATTCTCCATGATCTTGTTAATCCTCTCGAATTGGCCATTGGACTGGGGATGGTATGTAGGCTGAAGAAAAGTCCAACTTTACATCGAGGAGTTTACAGAGGGCTCTCCAGACTTTCAAAGTGAACTGAACCCCCTGATCAGACATGATATGAAGAGGCAAACCATGCAAACGGAAGATGTGCTGGATGAAGAGGTTAGCCAGTCGAGGAGAAGAAGGTAGGCCGGTCAGCAGGATAAAATGAGCCATCTTCGAGAACCGATTTACCACCACCCAGACCGTATTGCATCCTACAGAGGAAGGGAGTTCTGTGACAATTCCATTGCTATATGCTGCCAGGGAGCATTGGGCACAGGCAGAGGTTGGAGCAGACCAGCAGGCTTGGAGTGAGCAACTTTGTTGGAAGCACACACCGTGCAGGAGGAGACAAAGTCCACAAAATCTTTGTGCAGCGTGGGCCACCAGAAATGACGGGACAATCAGATCTCGGGTTTTATGAGCACCTGCATGCCCAGCCTGTTTGGAGCTGTGCCCCCAGCGAAGGATTCTCCTCCTGTCTGCCAACCGCACAAAAGTCCACCCCAGAGGGATGTCTTTAACTTGCAGAGGATTAGCAGAAATAATACAGGACAGGTCAATGATACTTTGCGGGGATTCTATGGTGTCCTCTGTTTCAAATTACCTGGACATGGCATCGGCCCTCACATTTTTGTCAGTGGGACGGTAGTGGAGCACAAATTAGAACCTGGTGAAGAACAACAACCACCTGGCTTGACGGGGGTTGAGCCGTTGTGCCAACTGGAGACAGGTGAGGTTCTTGTGGTCAGTATATATCACGATGGGGTGAGCTGCGCCCTCTAGCAAATGTGTCCACTCCTCCAGAGCCAATTTGATGGCCAGTAACTCCCGATACCCAATAGAGTAGTTGCGCTCTGCGGGAGAAAAAAGTGTAGGGTAATTAGCCACATACCACTGCCTTCCCTTTGGAACCTCTCTGGAACAGAAGTGCACCTGCACCAACAGAAGAGGCATTCACCTCAAACAAAAACTGTCGAGACACGTCAGGATGATGGAGGGTTGAGGCTGACGTGAAGGCACTCTTAAGGCTGTTGAATGCAGATTCTGCCTCTGGAGTCCACACCTTGGCGTTAATACCTTTTTTGGTGAGGGTAGAGATGGGAGCAGTCAGTGAAGAGAAGTTTTGGATAAGCTGCTGGTAGAAGTTGGCGAATCACATAAAACGCTGTATGTACCTCAGGGCTTGAGGGCATGGCCATTCCTCAATGGACTTTACTTTCTCAGGATCCATCTTGAGGCCTTGTTCTGAGATTATGTAGCCCAGGAAGGGTAGAGAATTCTTCTAAAAAATTTACTTCTCCAGCTTGGCATATAGACGATTGTCCCTTAATCGCAGCAGAACTTGAAGGGCAAGCCTCCGATGAGTCGTCAGATCTGGAGAGAAGATCAAAATATCATCGAGATAGACCACAACACAGACATAGAGGGGATGTCTGAAGATATCATTAACAAATTATTGGAAGACCGCAGGAGCGTTACACAGACCGAAGGGCATTACCAGGTATTCATAGTGCCCGTCGCAAGTGTTCTATTCGTCATCCTGGCGGATCCGGATCAAATTGTAAGCCCCACACAGGTCTAGTTTAGAAAAAATCTTGGCTTCCCGTATGCAGTCAAATAGTTTGGAAATTAGCAACAGATATTTGTTCTTGACCATGATATGATTGAGACCACGGTAGTCAATGCAGGGTCGAAGAGATACGTCTTTTTTTCTTGAAAAGAAGTACTCGGCCCTGGCCATGGAGGAGGATTTTTGTATGAAACCCCTCTCCAAATTCTCCTTGATATAGGCCGACATGGACTGAATATCTGGCTAGGAGAGAGGGTATACCCGTCCACAGGGAGGGGATGCATTTGGAACCAGTTCAATGGGACAGTCATAAATTCATTGTGGGGGAAGTGTCTCAGCCTCCTTCTTGCGGAAGACATCCGCAAACTGAGAGAAATGAGGAGGTAATCCTGCTAATGACTGAGGCAGAGGAGTCTGGACAGGATGGATCTGTAACAGACAATGGTTGAGACATTTGGAGCCCCATTGGAGAACCTCTTTGGAATTCCAGTCCAGGACTGGGGCATGTAACGGTAGCCAAGGCAGGCCCAGTAGGACAAGAAACAAAATCAGATAGGATCGGGTCGGGCAGAGGCAGTCCATTCACCGAGGCAAAAGCCGTCTCCAGAGGGACTGTGGGCAACTGGAGATGATCCACTAGGTCTTTTTGGATGAAGTTTGCCGCGGACCCCGATTCCTGATATGCAGAGATCCAGTGCGTCTTTTCGCCGGACACTATGGTCACGGGGTTGAATAGTTTAGAAGATAATTTTGTATTCAGCGCCGTTCCACCTAGGGTTGTCACTCCAACCAATCCTAGGCAATTGGAGTTCTTTGGCTTCTGGCGGCACAAACTCACAACATGTCCTCTGAGGCCACAATACGGGCAAAGTCCCGAAATGCATCTGTGTTGTTTCTCCTGTGCTGACAATTTGAGCCGGTCCACCTGCACAGGCTCTGCTGGTGGAACAACTGGTGGGGGTAACAGAGATTGCTGGAAAGTAGGAGCCAGCCTGGGGAATCTCTCTCTCACGACGAACCTCTGTAGGAAACACTGAAAGTCACAGGTCTCTGGTCCCTGATGTTCCCAGATAGGATTCACCCATGCTACGTCCTTCCCAGTAAGGAGAGAGATGATGAAAGCGATCCTTGCACCATCGGAAGGGAATGATCTGGCATGTAGACTGAAGTGGATCTGGCACTGGTTCAAAAATCCCCTTCAGGTACTCGTGTCTCCGTCGTAGCGAGGAGGTAGTGGCAGCAAGAATCGGGAGTTTGCAGCAGTACTGACAGGACGTGTAGCAGGAGGAACAGCCTGAGCCACAAGAACAGGTGCTGTGATGACTGCAGCTTGCACTTCCAGTCGATGTGCAATGGCCTTCACCACCAGGAGGAGTTAGTCCTGTCGTGACCGAAGGTCTCGCAGGTCTGCCTGCATGGCTTGTGACGTCCAGTAGTGTAACTACCGCCGTAGCAGCAGTAGCGGCTGCTGCGGGGCCCGCGGCATGAGGGGGCCCGTGTCGCCCGCCAGCACGGGCCCCCACCATGGCCGCAGGCTCCGCTAGCAGCCGCTATGGCTGCTACAGCGGGACGCCACTGAACACTACGGCAGAGCAGGGAGGTATCTCCCCGCTCTGCCATTAACTGGTTCCCGACCGCTGGCTGTATTTTTACGGCCAGCGGTCAGGGTCCTTAAAACCCGAGCCATAGGCTTTCTACGGCTCGGGTTTTAACTTGCTGCCCGCGCGATCGGGCAGTTGAATGTCGGGTCTCCGGCTGTCAGTGACTGCCGGGGACCCTGAGGAGACGATAGAAGCAGCTTTCGCTGCTTCTGTCTTCTCTGATCACTTGTACACAGCGCTGAATATGCGCTGTGTACAGGAATAGAGACAGCAGCAGCGGCGCTGTCTCTATTCCTCCCGGTGATCATGTGACAGGTCACATGATCGCCGGGTGCCGTTAGTGGCAGACTGCTGCTGGGTCTTACAAGACCCAGCACAGCCCTATTAGTGACAATCGTCACTATGAGAGGGCTGATTTCCCTGCTGTGCAGCCCCAGTTACAGTGGAAAAACATGGTGTAAAAGAAAGAAAAAATATATATAAAGTTCCCCAAAGGTCTTCTTTGACCTTTGGGGGACAGACCATAGTAATAAAAAAATAATAAAGTAAAGTGCAAAAAAAATGTAAATAATAAATACACATAAAATACCCACCCCAAAAAAAAACGTTCCACCCCGCCAATCATTGTTGTAACGCTAGCGCTGACCCAATTACCCTAATATAGACATGTAATATATAAAAATTTACGGTAGACAATGGTGATCACAAATAAATGGTCTATTTTAGGGTAAAACGATGTTATTACCAAAAAAAAATAGCTGAAATCTAAAAAAGCTTATTTTTTTACTATTATTTTCAAACTTTATGAATAAAAATTCTAAAATAGCAAAAAAGGTGTGTATAAAAACGATAAAAAATGAAACCTGCATTGTCTACGGAAAAAACGTCGCAAAAATCACGTCGTTAGCCCAACAAATAAAAAAGTTATAGCCATTTAACTAACACGTGCTAAAAATGGCTAAACGGTGTCTGGTCCTGAAGGCGCAAAATAGAGCAAAAGACATGTATCCCCCCCCCTCTCCACAGGACATGTATCCCCCCCCCTCTCCACAGGACATGTACCCCCTCTCCACAGGACACGTATCCCCTCTCCACAGGACATGTATCCCCCTCTCCATAGGATATACACAGGACATGTATCCCCCCCCTCTCCACAGGACACGTATCCCCCCCTCTCCACAGGACATGTATCCCCTCTCCACAGGACATGTATCCCCTCTCCACAGGACATGTATCCCCCCCCCTCTCCACAGGACATGTACCCCCTCTCCACAGGACACGTATCCCCTCTCCACAGGACATGTATCCCCCTCTCCATAGGATATACACAGGACATGTATCCCCCCCCCTCTCCACAGGACACGTATCCCCCCCCTCTCCACAGGACATGTATCCCCTCTCCACAGGACATGTATCCCCTCTCCACAGGACATGTATCCCCTCTCCACAGGACACGTATCCCCTCTCCACAGGACATGTATCCCCTCTCCACAGGACATGTATCCCCTCTCCACAGGACATGTATCCCCTCTCCACAGGACACGTATCCCCTCTCCACAGGACATGTATCCCCCCCCTCTCCACAGGACATGTATCCCCTCTCCACAGGACATGTATCCCCTCTCCACAGGACATGTATCCCCTCTCCACAGGACACGTATCCCCTCTCCACAGGACATGTATCCCCTCTCCACAGGACATGTATCCCCTCTCCACAGGACATGTATCCCCTCTCCACAGGACATGTATCCCCCCCCTCTCCACAGGACATGTATACCCTCTCCACAGGACATGTATCCCCTCTCCACAGGACATGTATCCCCTCTCCACAGGACATGTATCCCCCCCCTCTCCACAGGACATGTATCCCCTCTCCACAGGACATGTATCCCCTCTCCACAGGACATGTATCCCCTCTCCACAGGACATGTTTCCCCTCTCCACAGGACATGTATCCCCTCTCCACAGGATCTCCACAGGACATGTATCCCCTCTCCACAGGATCTCCACAGGACATGTATCCCCTCTCCACAGGACATGTATCCCCCCCCCTCTCCACAGGACATGTACCCCCTCTCCACAGGACACGTATCCCCTCTCCACAGGACATGTATCCCCCTCTCCATAGGATATACACAGGACATGTATCCCCCCCCTCTCCACAGGACACGTATCCCCCCCCTCTCCACAGGACATGTATCCCCTCTCCACAGGACATGTATCCCCTCTCCACAGGACATGTATCCCCCCCCTCTCCACAGGACATGTACCCCCTCTCCACAGGACACGTATCCCCTCTCCACAGGACATGTATCCCCCTCTCCATAGGATATACACAGGACATGTATCCCCCCCCTCTCCACAGGACACGTATCCCCCCCCTCTCCACAGGACATGTATCCCCTCTCCACAGGACATGTATCCCCTCTCCACAGGACATGTATCCCCTCTCCACAGGACACGTATCCCCTCTCCACAGGACATGTATCCCCTCTCCACAGGACACGTATCCCCTCTCCACAGGACATGTATCCCCTCTCCACAGGACATGTATCCCCTCTCCACAGGACACGTATCCCCTCTCCACAGGACATGTATCCCCCCCCTCTCCACAGGACATGTATCCCCTCTCCACAGGACATGTATCCCCTCTCCACAGGACATGTATCCCCTCTCCACAGGACACGTATCCCCTCTCCACAGGACATGTATCCCCTCTCCACAGGACATGTATCCCCTCTCCACAGGACATGTATCCCCTCTCCACAGGACATGTATCCCCCCCCCTCTCCACAGGACATGTATACCCTCTCCACAGGACATGTATCCCCTCTCCACAGGACATGTATCCCCTCTCCACAGGACATGTATCCCCCCCCTCTCCACAGGACATGTATCCCCTCTCCACAGGACATGTATCCCCTCTCCACAGGACATGTATCCCCTCTCCACAGGACACGTATCCCCTCTCCACAGGACATGTATCCCCCCCCTCTCCACAGGACATGTATCCCCTCTCCACAGGACATGTATCCCCTCTCCACAGGACATGTATCCCCTCTCCACAGGACACGTATCCCCTCTCCACAGGACATGTATCCCCTCTCCACAGGACATGTATCCCCTCTCCACAGGACATGTATCCCCTCTCCACAGGACATGTATCCCCCCCCTCTCCACAGGACATGTATACCCTCTCCACAGGACATGTATCCCCTCTCCACAGGACATGTATCCCCTCTCCACAGGACATGTATCCCCCCCCTCTCCACAGGACATGTATCCCCTCTCCACAGGACATGTATCCCCTCTCCACAGGACATGTATCCCCTCTCCACAGGACATGTTTCCCCTCTCCACAGGACATGTATCCCCTCTCCACAGGATCTCCACAGGACATGTATCCCCTCTCCACAGGATCTCCACAGGACATGTATCCCCTCTCCACAGGACATGTATCCCCCCCCCTCTCCACAGGACATGTACCCCCTCTCCACAGGACACGTATCCCCTCTCCACAGGACATGTATCCCCCTCTCCATAGGATATACACAGGACATGTATCCCCCCCCTCTCCACAGGACACGTATCCCCCCCCTCTCCACAGGACATGTATCCCCTCTCCACAGGACATGTATCCCCTCTCCACAGGACATGTATCCCCCCCCCTCTCCACAGGACATGTACCCCCTCTCCACAGGACACGTATCCCCTCTCCACAGGACATGTATCCCCCTCTCCATAGGATATACACAGGACATGTATCCCCCCCCCTCTCCACAGGACACGTATCCCCCCCCTCTCCACAGGACATGTATCCCCTCTCCACAGGACATGTATCCCCTCTCCACAGGACATGTATCCCCTCTCCACAGGACACGTATCCCCTCTCCACAGGACATGTATCCCCTCTCCACAGGACACGTATCCCCTCTCCACAGGACATGTATCCCCTCTCCACAGGACATGTATCCCCTCTCCACAGGACACGTATCCCCTCTCCACAGGACATGTATCCCCCCCCTCTCCACAGGACATGTATCCCCTCTCCACAGGACATGTATCCCCTCTCCACAGGACATGTATCCCCTCTCCACAGGACACGTATCCCCTCTCCACAGGACATGTATCCCCTCTCCACAGGACATGTATCCCCTCTCCACAGGACATGTATCCCCTCTCCACAGGACATGTATCCCCCCCCCTCTCCACAGGACATGTATACCCTCTCCACAGGACATGTATCCCCTCTCCACAGGACATGTATCCCCTCTCCACAGGACATGTATCCCCCCCCTCTCCACAGGACATGTATCCCCTCTCCACAGGACATGTATCCCCTCTCCACAGGACATGTATCCCCTCTCCACAGGACATGTTTCCCCTCTCCACAGGACATGTATCCCCTCTCCACAGGACATGTTTCCCCTCTCCACAGGACATGTATCCCCTCTCCACAGGACATGTTTCCCCTCTCCACAGGACATGTATCCCCTCTCCACAGGATCTCCACAGGACATGTATCCCCTCTCCACAGGATCTCCACAGGACATGTATCCCCTCTCCACAGGACATGTATCCCCTCTCCACAGGATCTCCACAGGACAGGGGATACATGTGTGATCGCTGGCAGGGATAGGGAGAACGGGGGACTGAAAGTCCCCTGAAGTTCTCCATCACAAACCTCGGACTTCCGGGGTCTGTGTCGGCAGCTCCGTAGAAATGAATTGAGCGCCGGTCGCGCTTGTGCGCATGCGTGACCAGCGCTCCTTTCATTTTTATTGAGCTGCGCAGACGCCGGAAGTCAGAGGTTAGTCATGGAGAATTTGGGGGACTTTTAGTCCCCCGTTCTCCCTATCAATGCCAGCGATCACACATGTATCCCCTGTCCTGTGGAGATCCTGTGGAGAGGGGATATATGTATTTTGTAGGACACACTGTAGGTCGCATTTTTTTGGGAGGGGGGACGCTGTATGGCGTTCCCTACAGGGGGGGAACGCTGTATGGCGTTCCCTACAGGGGGGAGCTGTATGGCGTTCCCTACAGGGGGGGGCTGTATGGCGTTCTCTACAGGGGGGGGCTGTATGGCGTTCCCTACAGGGGGGGCTGTGTGGCGTTCTCTACAGGGGGGGGCTGTATGGCGTTCTCTACAGGGGGGCTGTATGGCGTTCTCTACAGGGGGGGGCTGTATGGCGTTCTCTGCAGGGGGGCTGTATGGCGTTATCTACAGGGGGGGCTGTAAAAAAGGCACTATCTACAAGGGGGGGGGTTGTGTGACACCCAGGGGAGGGGGGGCCCCAGTCAAAAGTTTGCTATGGGGCCCAGTCTTTCCTAGTTACGCCCCTGGTGACGTCGTCATGGTCTTGGGTTAACCAGCGGTGTCCATGGCCTTAGCGTCCTATTACAATCCGTGGTTATGTGGACCCACTAGGCTGCACCGCCGTAGTGGAGAAGCAGCTAGCCAAACAACAGTCCTAGTACAAGGGTACCTTTGATGGTCCAGACAGTAGCGGAGGCTAGGCACAGATGAACTTGCAGGCAGATGACACCAGACGGGGTGTTTAACAGCAGACCTGACAGGAGGCACAACACAACTCCAACACTCTAAGGCACAGGAACAAATATAGCACGGGATACAGGATACAGTTAGCAGATACCGGAACACTGGGAACATGATAACACTAAGGGACCATATGCTAAGACTAACATGGGTAAACACAACAACGCTCAGGCAATGAGTGAAAGGGCAGAGCCCTTTTTATAGTCCAGGGTGATCACGGGCTAATTACAGATTTTACACATGTGCGCTTGCTGGCCTTTTAAGGCCGGATGCGAGCGTGCCACCTACCCTACGGGAACCAGCACAGTGATGCAGAAGTGAGTGCCGGGATCTCAGAAGGGAGATGCCGCCCAGCACTCACTCGTTCATGGCCTTGGCCATCAAGGGGTAAGTTAGAACGACGGTCCGCGGCTGTGGACGTTACAGATATTAGGTAGATAGATATGATGTAGATAGATAGATAGATAGATAGATAGATAGATAGATAGATAGATAGATAGATAGATAGATAGATAGATAGATAGATAGATAGATAGATAGATAGATAGATATGATGTAGATAGATAGATAGATAGATAGATAGATAGATAGATAGATAGATAGATAGATAGATAGATAGATAGATAGATAGATAGATAGATAGATAGATAGATAGATAGATAGATAGATAGATATGAGATAGATAGATATTAGATAGATAGATAGATAGATAGATAGATAGATAGATAGATAGATAGATAGATAGACAGACAGACAGACAGACAGACAGACAGACAGACAGACAGACAGACAGACAGATAGATAGATAGATAGATAGATAGATAGATAGATAGATAGATAGATAGATAGATAGATAGATATGAGATAGATAGATAGATAGATAGATAGATAGATAGATAGATAGATAGATAGATAGATAGATAGATAGATAGATAGATAGATGATAGATAGATAGATAGATAGATAGATAGATAGATAGATAGATAGATAGATAGATAGATAGATAGATAGATAGATAGATAGATAGATAGATAGATAGAGATATTATATTGGTACAGAAGACCTGCTCTGGATGTTTTTGATTATTTGATTGTTAGCTTCTTTAAATAGGACGTTGAATGCTTTGCAATAAAACATTAAGGGACTTGGATTAGGTGACACCATAAAATTCAATTAGATATCTATAGCCGTTCTTAAAAAAAATAAAAAATAAAATGTTTTGGAGCAGCACTGTAGCCAGATGAACCTTATAGTTGGTATAGCTATTCTTAGGCCCTGTTCACACAGAGTTTTTTGCAGGAGGAAAATTCCTCCTGTAAAAACTGACCCTGGAGGTTTTCATGTTTGATGTGGTTTTTGACGTGGTTTTTGACGTGGTTTTTGACGAGGTTTTTGAGGCGGTTTTCCAGGCGGTTTTTCAGGCTGTTTTTGCCGAGGTTTTCACACGCATGAGGCTGGGTTCACACAACCATGTTACGTCCATAATGTACGGAACGTATTTCGGCCGGAAGACCCGGACCGAAGACAGTGCAGGGAGCCGGGCTCCTAGCATCATAGTGATGTACGACGCTAGGAGTCCCTGCCTCTGCGTGGAACTACTGTCCCGTACTGTAATCATGATTACAGTACGGGACAGTTGTCCTGCAGCGAGGCAGGGACTCCTAGCGTCGTACATCACTATGATGCTAGGAGCCCGGCTCCCTGCACTGTCTTCGGTCCGGGTCTTCCGGCTGAAATACGTTCCGTACATTACGGACGTAACATGGTCGTGTGAACCCAGCCTGACATCCTTCTGTCAACGGATCTGTCACCATTGAAATGAATGGTGATGCAAACGGAACTTACTTCACACTTGCCTTTCCGTTGAGGGGTTCCCCTGACTGAAAGCACAGACGGAACCCCTCAGCAGAAACCACGCTGATGTGAACAGGCCCACATTAAAAAAAACATTGTTTTCTGTTTGCATCATCATTGACTTCAATGCTGATGGATCCGTTGCTAATGGGATTCCCTACACTGCGGTATTGGTTCAGTCGAAACGACAGAACCCTTTGCACAACGGGGACAAACAGAAACCATTAGCAACGGATCTGTCACCACTTCACACTTGCCTTTCCGTTGAGGGGTTCCCCTGACTGAAAGCACCGACGGAACCCCTCAGCGGAAACCACGCTGATGTGAACAGGCCCACATTAAAAAAAAAAAAGTATACTTACTTCTTGAATCAATTTCCCAACATCAATGTCCATTCGGTGGTACACCTCTGCTGTCGTCATTTCTGTTCCTGAAATGTTAAAAAAAAATAAAAAAGAGATGACATACATGAACAACTGCATAACAAAATTAAAAAATTAAAAATAAAAAAATTGAAAAAAAAAATTGAAAAAAAAAAATCGAAAAAAAAAATTAAAAAAAAATATAAAAAAAAAAATGCACAGCTCCATACATGTATAGCATGTATGGAACATAGGAGCAATTGCACTTACTTGTATTCGATTTGGATGCAGGACTTCGGTTTTCTGTATCCCTGAGTTCTGTCCACGATGTTTTTCAGGCTCCACGAGCAGACAGGAAATGACAGCCCCTTGCTGGGCTGGACTAGCAGCAGGAGACGACTCCTGCAAGAAACTCCTCCAAAACACTCGGCAATATACTCGTCAGAAAACACCTCACTAGTTCGAGGTGTTTTTTGACGTGTCTCCATTGCTTTCAATGCGGTTTTGGACGCGGAAACCGCATCAAGAAGGGTCATGTCCCTTCTTTTTGCCGCGAGGCGTTTTTTTTACTCGCGGTAAAAAAACGCCTCCGTCTCCCATTGAAATCAATGGGAGTCATTTTGGGTCGTTTTTGGCGCGTTTTCCGACGCGTTTTCCGTGTCAAAAAACGTGTCAAAAAACTCTGTGTGAACAGGGCCTTAGGTGACCCATAAGGATTATCATACATTGTGAGATATTGCAGTCAAGATTGTATAAATAACAGATAAAAGTAACCAAAAAAGAGGGATGTAGAAAGTAAGCGGTGCTGACATCAGTGGTAACCAGAAGATATGTATAAGATTTGTCAATTATTATTTGTTAATAGGCTACGCGTTTCAACACAGAACCTGTGTCTTCATCAGGCCAACCTAAAGGAGAGATAAAACACAGCCTATATACAAAGTGAGGCAAGTGAATAAATATCAAATTCAAAAGAAGAAAAACCGCCCAAGAAACGGCAAAGAGAAAAAAATGACGTCATACAGATAACAAATGGAGGGTGACAGACAGATAAGGGAACCAATAAGGGGAAGGATGGACAAAAATACTGTCACCCTCCATGTGCATCTGTCTTTCACATATCTTCTGGTTACCACTGATGTCAGCAGCGCTTACTTTCTACATCCCTCTTTTTTGGTTATTTTTATCTGTTCTCTGATTGCGGTACCGTTTTACACGTTCCCGTTTCTGGGATTTGAGCTGCAGCTGATTCTCCATCATTTCTCGTTTACATCAGAGTTGTGCCTGAATTGCGCAACCTTTATAGCTGAGCTTAATAGGCACTTTCCCTTGCTCACCTATTATTTATCCTCTGCTAATCTGCACTACGTGGTGCCGTATTTTTTCTCCTTTTTAAGATGGTATAAATGGCCTAAGTTCCCATCCACTCTGATAGAATTCTCAACCAACGCTCCATTGGACCCTGGGGTTCTTTGGAATCTGGTTATAATTGGGAAATGAATTATCAGGGGTTCCCCATGGTAAAAAGGTTGAAAATTACGACTCTGTAAACTCAAAAAGACCCCTAAAAACCCCATCCTTTCAATCTGAAGAAGATCGTAGCTGTAGATGTTGGAATCAAAGTGTGATCAGAACATGACAGCTAATGAATGACTAGGATCTGGTTGTGTATATTGTATTTTATAACAAATATACACAACACTTATTTATTTATTTTCATCCTAAATTTGGAAAAGTAGATCATTTGTGTCAAGGAATAACTACTTGAGCGATTTCCCGGGATGTATGGTTAAAGAATTACTATAAGAGTGATTCTCTAAGTAGCAGAAAACTATCTGGATCAGGCGCACAAATAAATAAGTAACCTCAAATCTGTCACCTGACAGAGTCTAAGGCACCCCCAAGATTTTCACCAGTGCCCGCTGCAGGGCAGGTCGGATTTGGCTGCTTGGGACCCAGGTTGTGGCTGCAGAGTAAGATGTTAGACAAGAGGTGCACTTGCAGGCAAAACCAGAACCGAAATCCTGAGAGACCAAGGGAGAAGTTAAACAAGTAGAGTCGAGTAACCAGGAAAGACAATACAAGTCCAAATTGAAAATCAGAAGAATACCAGGAGGAGTAGCAGAGGTCAAAAACCAGCCGAGAGTAGAAAATCCAAATCAGTAAGCAGAAGGTTAATCCAGAGCAAAGCCGTACTTCAAATCCAAGCAATCCGAAGTTCTAAAAGAGTGGTTCGGGGAAGATCGCAAGCAAAACTGACAAACCAAGCCAGAGTTAAATATCCCGTCCATGACCAAGACTGGATGCAGAAGGAGATATCGGATTTGATCCAAATCATAAACCAGGAGGGACTGGGAAAACCCAATGGCTATGCAGCTAGTGAAAAAGATAAACCAAAATGAAAATGAGGCCACCAGAGGGAGACGTGCAGTGCTGTAGGGTAGATGTAGACACAGAGGTTCATGGTGGAAGGGCAGCAGAGAAATGGCCTCCCACAGGTCCTGGACCCATAATTGAGAAGGGGAGTTTTTGAGAGTAGGCCCCGCTGCAGTGGGTTGGCAGCCACTCTGACCCCGGTTACAAAAATTCCAGATTGTGGAATTGATTTCTACTAAACTGACATTCCAGATTAGCAAGAATTCCTGACAGAGGGGCTCCGGATTAATGGAGCTTTACTGCTTTACAAAATAGATACACATTATATGCCCAAAAGTATGTGAATACTTTTCCTAAATATTAAGTCCAGGTGTTTCAGCAGCACCCATTGCACACAGGTGCATAAAATCAATAGACAAACATTGGCAGTTGTTTGGGTCGTACTGAATAGCTCAGTGACCTTACATGTGGCACTGTCATAGAATGTCAACTTTATCATGTCAGTTTGTAAAATTTCTGATTCACCTATAAGTGGTAATATTATCTGCTAGATCTGCCAATGTCACATGTAAAGGTTATTATCTGCTAGATCTATGCCGGTCACCTGTAAATGTTATTATTATCTGCTAGATCTACGCCGGTCACCTGTAAATGTTATTATCTGCTAGATCTGCCCCGGTCACCTGTAAGTGTTATTATCTGATAGATCTGCCCCGGTCACCTGTAAGTATTATTATTAACTGCTAGATCTATGCCAGTCACCTGTAAGTGTTATTATTATCTGCTAAATCTGCCCGGTCACCTGTAAATGTTATTATTATCTGCTAGATCTGCCCCTGTCACATGTAAAGGTTATTATCTGCTAGATCTACGCCGGTCACTTGTAAGTGTTATTATCTGCTAAATCTGCCCCGGTCACCTGTAAGTATTATTATTATCTGCTAGATCTACACCAGTCACCTGTAAGTGTTATTAATATCTGCTAGATCTGCCCCGGTCACCTGTAAATGTTATTATTATGTGCTAGATCTACGCCGGTCCCCTGTAAGTATTATTATTATCTGCTAGATCTACGCCGGTCACCTGTAAAAGTTGTTATTATCGGCTAGATCTGCTAGATCTGCCCTGGTCACCTGTAAATGTTATTATTATCTGCTAGATCTGCCCCGTTCACCTGTAAATGTTATTATTATCTGCTGGATCTGCCCATCACCTGTAAATGTTATTATTTTTTGCTACATCTTCCCCGGTCACCTGTAAATGTTATTATTATCTGCTAGATCTGCCCCAGTCACCTGTAAATGTTATTATTATCTGCTAGATCTGCCCCAGTCAACTGTAAATGTTATTATTATCTGCTACATCTGCCCTGGTCACCTGTAAGTGATATTATTATCTGCTAGATCTGCCCCGGTCACCTGTAAGTATTATTGTTATCTGCTACATCTGGCCCGGTCATCTGTAAGTATTATTATCTGCTAGATCTGCCCCGGTCACCTGTAAGTATTATTATTATCTGCTAGACCTGCCCCGGTCACCTGTAAGTATTATTATTATTATCTGCTAGATCTGCCCTGGTCACCTGTAAGTATTATTACTATCTGCTAGATCTGCCCCAGTAACCTGTCAATATTATTATTATTATCTGCTAGGTCTGCCCCGGTCACCTGTAAATGTTATTATTATCTGCTAGATCTGCCCCGGTCACCTGTAAATGTTATTATTATCTGCTAGATCTGCCTCGATCACCTTTAAATGTTATTATTATCTGCTAGATCTGCCCGGTCACCTGTAAATGTTATTATCTGCTAGATCTGCCCGGTCACCTGTAAATGTTATTATTATCTGCTAGATCTGCCCTGGTCACCTGTAAGTGTTATTATCTGATAGATCTGCCACGGTCACCTGTAAGTATTATTATTATCTGCTTGCTAGATCTACGCCAGTCACCTGTAAGTGTTATTAATATCTGCTAGATCTGCCCCAGTGACCTGTAAATGTTATTATTATGTGCTAGATCTACGCCGGTCACCTGTAAGTATTATTATCTGCTAGATCTACGCCGGTCACCTGTAAATGTTGTTATTATCTGCTAGATCTGCCCTGCTCACCTGTAAATGTTATTATTATCTGCTAGATCTGCCCCGGTCACCTGTAAGTATTATTGTTATCTGCTACATCTGGCCCGGTCATCTGTAAGTATTATTATCTGCTAGATCTGCCCCGGTCACATGTAAGTATTATTATCTGCTAGACCTGCCCCGGTCACCTGTAAGTATTATTATTATCTGCTAGATCTGCCCCGGTCACCTGTAAGTATTATTATTATTATCTGCTAGATCTGCCCCAGTCACTTGTAAATATTATTATTATCTGCTAGGTCTGCCCCGGTCACCTGTAAATGTTATTATTATCTGCTAGATCTGCCCCGGTCACCTGTAAGTATTATTATCTGCTAGACCTGCCCCGGTCACCTGTAAGTATTATTACTATCTG
Organism: Rhinoderma darwinii; assembly: GCF_050947455.1. Classification (NCBI taxonomy): domain Eukaryota; kingdom Metazoa; phylum Chordata; class Amphibia; order Anura; family Rhinodermatidae; genus Rhinoderma; species Rhinoderma darwinii. The sequence continues at coordinate 8,976,519 of NC_134687.1, forward strand.
CTAGATCTGCCCCGGTCACCTGTAAGTATTATTATTATTATTATCTGCTAGATCTGCCCCAGTCACTTGTAAATATTATTATTATCTGCTAGGTCTGTCCCGGTCACCTGTAAATGTTATTATTATCTGCTAGATCTGCCCCGGTCACCTGTAAATGTTATTATTATCTGCTAGATCTTCCCCGGTCACCTGTAAGTGTTATTATTATCTGCTAGATCTGCCCCGGTCACCTGCAAATGTTATTATTATTATCTGCTAGATCTGCCCCGGTCACCTGTAAATGTTATTATTATCTGCTAGATCTGCCCCGGTCACCTGTAAGTATTATTATTATCTGCTACATCTGGCCAGGTCATCTGTAAGTATTATTATCTGCTAGATCTGCCCTGGTCACCTGTAAGTATTATTATTATCTGCTAGACCTGCCCCGGTCACCTGTAAGTATTATTATTATCTGCTAGATCTGCCCCGGTCACCTGTAAGTATTATTATTATCTGCTAGATCTACCTCAGTCACCTGTCAATATTATTATTATCTGCTAGGTCTGCCCCGGTCACCTGTAAATGTTATTATTATCTGCTAGATCTGCCCCGGTCACCTGTAAGTATTATTACTATCTGCTAGATCTGCCCTGGTCACCTGTAAATGTTATTATTATCTGCTAAATCTGCCTCGGTCACCTGTAAATGTTATTATTATCTGCTAGATCTGCCCGGTCACCTGTAAATGTTATTATTATCTGCTAGATCTGCCCCGGTCACCTGTAAATGTTATTATTATCTGCTAGATCTGCCCCGGTCACCTGTAAGTGTTATTGTTATCTGCTACATCGGGCCAGGACATCTGTAAGTGTTGTTATTATTATCTGTTAAATCTGCCCTGGTCACCTATAAGTATTATTATTATCTGTTAGATTTGCCCCAGTAATCTGTAAGTGTTCTTATTATCTGCCTGATCTTCGCCGGTCACATGTAAATGTTATTATTATCTGCTATATCTCCCCAGTCACCTGTAAATGTTATTATTATCTGCTATATCTCCCCAGTCACCTGTAAATGTTATTATTATCTGCTAAATCTGCCCCGATTACCTGTAAGTGCTATTATTATTTTCTAGATCTGCCCCGGTCACCTGTAAGTGTTATGATTATCTGCTAGATCTGCCCTGGTCACCTGTAAGTGTTATTATTATCTGCTAGATCAGCCCAAGCCATCTGTAAGTGCTTTTATTATCTTCTAGCTCTAATCCAGCCACCTGTAAGTGTTGTTATTATTATCTGCTAGATCTGCCCCGGTCACCTGTAACTAATATTATTATCTGCTAGATATGCCCAGGTTACCTGTGAGTGATTGTAAAGGATCTGCCAGGCACAGCTTCGGGGTTAACTCCCTTAATTAATCAGTCAGCACCTGAATCTACGTCTCTGAGACTGACTCCAGCTTCCACCACTCAGGCTGGCAGGCTTAGGAGTGGGAGAGCCTATCGCAACCTGGCCAGACTCAGCTAGCTCCCGCCCTCGGTCTATTTAAGCCTGCCTTTCCTGTTCCTCCAGTGCTTGTGATTATTTTTCGTGTGGTTTCCAGGCCCAGCTACAGCTCCTTCTATTTTGTTCCTGCTCCATACAGACCCTGGCTTACTGACTACTCTTCTGCTCTTCGTTTGGTACCTCGCACACTCCTGGCTTGACTCGGCTCGTTCACCTCTCTGGTTGCTCACGGTGTTGCCGTGGGCAACTGCCCCTTTCCCTTGCTTGTATTCCCTTGTATGTTTGTCGTGTTTGTCATGCACTTACTGAGTGCAGGGACCGCCGCCCAGTTGTACCCCGTCGCCTAGGGCGGGTCGTTGCAAGTAGGCAGGGACAGAGTGGCGGGTAGATTAGGGCTCACTTGTCCGTTTCCCTACCCCCCGGTCATTACATATACACGACGTGTTTCATGCCTCCCTCCTTAAACGCTGCTCCCCATCCTTGGCTCCCTCGAGGAGACCTCCTGTTCCCGTCCTCACCCCTGAGGGGGTGGAATTCGAGGTGGCCAGGATTGTGGACAGCAAGATGGTCCAAGGCTCCCTCCAGTACCTGGTCCATTGGAGAGGTTACGGGCCCGAGGAGAGGACTTGGGTACCCGCCCGGGATGTTCACGCTGGGGTATTGGTCAGGAGGTTCCACCTGCGTTTCCCCAGTAAGCCAGGTCCACTTAGAAAGGGTCCGGTGGCCCCTCATAAAAAGGGGGGGTACTGTAAAGGATCTGCCAGGCACAGCTTCGGGGTTAACTCCCTTAATTAATCAGTCAGCACCTGAATCTACATCCCTGAGACTGACTCCAGCTTCCACCACTCAGGCTGGCAGGCTTAGGAGTGGGAGAGCCTATCGCAACCTGGCCAGACTCAGCTAGCTCCCGCCCTCGGTCTATTTAAGCCTGCCTTTCCTGTTCCTCCAGTGCTTGTGATTCTTTTTCGTGTGGTTTCCTGGCCCAGGTACAGCTCCTTCTATTTTGTTCCTGCTCCATACAGACCCTGGCTTATTGACTACTCTTCTGCTCTTCGTTTGGTACCTCGCACACTCCTGGCTTGACTCGGCTCGTTCAACTCTCTGGTTGCTCACGGTGTTGCCGTGGGCAACTGCCCCTTTCTCTTGCTTGTATTCCCTTGTATGTTTGTCGTGTTTGTCGTGCACTTACTGAGTGCAGGGACCGCCGCCCAGTTGTACCCCGTCGCCTAGGGCGGGTCGTTGCAAGTAGGCAGGGACAGAGTGGCGGGTAGATTAGGGCTCACTTGTCCGTTTCCCTACCCCCCGGTCATTACAGTGATATTATTATCTGCTAGATCTGCCTGGTCAACTGTAAGTGTTACTATTGTCTGCTAGATCTTCCTAGGCCACCTGTAAGTACTATTATTATCTTCTCGATCTTCTTAAGTCACCTGTAAGTGCTATTATTATCTGCTAGATCTTCCTAAGACACCTGTAAGTATTATTATTATCTGCTAGATCTTCCTAGGACACCTGTAAGTGCTATTATTATCTGCTAGATCTTCCTAGGACACCTGTAAGTGCTATTATTTTCTGCTAGATCTGCCCCGGTCACTTGTAAATATTATTATTATCTGCTAGGTCTGCCCCGGTCACCTGTAAATGTTATTATTATCTGCTAGATCTGCCCCGGTCACCTGTAAATGTTATTATTATCTGCTAGATCTGCCCCGGTCACCTGTAAATGTTATTATCTGCTAGATCTGCCCCGGTCACCTGTAAATGTTGTTATTATCTGCTAGATCTTCCCCGGTCACCTGTAAGTGTTATTATTATCTGCTAGATCTGCCCCGGTCACCTGTAAATGTTATTATCTGCTAGATCTGCCCCGGTCACCTGTAAATGTTGTTATTATCTGCTAGATCTTCCCCGGTCACCTGTAAGTGTTATTATTATCTGCTAGATCTGCCCCGGTCACCTGTAAAGTATTATTATTATCTGCTACTTCTGGCCAGGTCATCTGTAAGTATTATTATCTGCTACTTCTGGCCAGGTCATCTGTAAGTATTATTATCTGCTAGATCTGCCCTGGTCACCTGTAAGTATTATTATTATCTGCTAGACCTGCCCCGGTCACCTGTAAGTATTATTATTATCTGCTAGATCTGCCCCGGTCACCTGTAAGTATTATTATTATATGCTAGATCTGCCCCAGTCACCTGTCAATATTATTATCTGCTAGATCTGCCCCGGTCACCTGTAAGTATTATTATTATCTGCTAGATCTGCCCCGGTCACCTGTCAATATTATTATTATCTGCTAGATCTGCCCTGGTCACCTGTAAGTATTATCATTATCTGCTAGACCTGCCCCGGTCACCTGTAAGTATTATTATTATCTGCTAGATCTGCCCCGGTCACCTGTAAGTATTATTATTATCTGCTAGATCTGCCCCGGTCACCTGTAAGTATTATTACTATCTGCTAGATCTGCCCCGGTCACCTGTAAATGTTATTATTATCTGCTAAATCTGCCTCGGTCACCTGTAAATGTTATTATTATCTGCTAGATCTGCCCGGTCACCTGTAAATGTTATTATTATCTGCTAGATCTGCCCGGTCACCTGTAAATGTTATTATTATCTGCTAGATCTGCCCCGGTCACCTGCAAATGTTATTATTATCTGCTAGATCTGCCCCGGTCACCTGTAAATGTTATTATTATCTGCTAGATCTGCCCCGGTCACCTGTAAGTGTTATTGTTATCTGCTACATCGGGCCAGGACATCTGTAAGTGTTATTATCTGCTAAATCTGCCCCGGTCACCTGTAAGTGTTATTATCTGCTAGATCTGCCCTGGTCACTTGTAAGTGTTGTTATTATTATCTGTTAAATCTGCCCTGGTCACCTATAAGTATTATTATTATCTGTTAGATTTGCCCCAGTAATCTGTAAGTGTTTTTATTATCTGCCTGATCTTCGCCGGTCACCTGTAAATGTTATTATTATCTGCTATATATTCCCCGGTCACCTGTAAGTGCTATTATTATCTGCTAAATCTGCCCCGATTACCTGTAAGTGCTATTATTATTTTCTAGATCTGCCCCGGTCACCTGTAAGTGTTATGATTATCTGCTAGATCTGCCCTGGTCACCTGTAAGTGTTATTATTATCTGCTAGATCAGCACAAGCCATCTGTAAGTGCTTTTATTATTTTCTAGCTCTAATCCAGTCACCTGTATGTGTTGTTATTATTATCTGCTAGATCTGCCCCGGTCACCTGTAACTAATATTATTATCTGCTAGATATGCCCAGGTTACCTGTGAGTGATATTATTATCTGCTAGATCTGCCTGGTCAACTGTAAGTGTTACTATTGCCTGCTAGATCTTCCTAGGCCACCTGTAAGTACTATTATTATCTTCTCGATCTTCCTAAGTCACCTGTAAGTGCTATTATTATCTGCTAGATCTTCCTAAGACACCTGTAAGTGCTATTATTTTCTGCTAGATCTGCCCCGTTCACTTGTAAGTGCTATTTTTGTGAAGTGAAAGCATCTAAGAGTAACAAAAGCGGTAGACCATGCAAACTCACAGATGGGGCCACCGAGTGCCGAAGCTTGTGAAGTATAATAATTGCCTATCACTCACTGCAGTGATCCACATTGCCTCTTAAAGTAACATCAGCACCAGAACTGTGCTCATGAAATTAACACGTTTATGCCCTCTTTTAACCCCTTAATGACCAGCCTATTTTGGACCTTAATGACCAGGCTATTTTTTACGTTTTTCAATCGTCGCATTCCAAGAGCTATAACCTTTTCATTTTTGCGTCAACATAGCTATATAAGGTCTTGTTTTTGCGGGACAAGTTGTATTTTTTATTAGCACCATTTTGAGGTACATATTATTTATTGATTAACTTTTATTAACTTTTTTTTGGGGGGAATAGAAAAAAATCAGACATTTCGCCACTCTTTTTTGCATCCTAAATCTACGCCGTTTACCGTGTGGTATAAATAACACAATAACTTTATTCAGCGGGTTGTTACGATTGCAACGATACCAAATTTATATAGATTTTGTATGTTTTACTACTTTTACACAGGAAAAACGCTTTTTTTTCAAAATTATTTGTTTTTGTGTCTCCAGATTTGAAGAGCCGTAACGTTTTTATTTTTTCGCCGATGCGGTTGTATGAGGGCTTTTTTTTTTTGCGGGACGACTTGTAGTGTTTATTGGTACCATTTTGGAGTAGATGCGACTTTTGATCACTTTTTATCAAATTTTTTTAAAGTCAGGATTCACAGAAAACAGCAATTTTTCCATAGTTTTTTATTAATTTTTTTACGGCGTTCACCGTGCGGGTTAAATAATGTAATAGATTTATAGTCGGGGTCGTTACGGATGCGGCGATACCAAATATGTGTAACTTTTTAACTTTATTTTGTTTTTTTAATAGTAAAGCATTTTGTAAGGGGAAAAGCTGGGTTTTTCATTTTTTTTCACATTTTTTTTTACTTTTTTACTAGTCCCACTAGTAATACTTTTGTATTGCAGTGTATTACTGCCTGTCCGTTTAACACGGACAGGCATCTGCTAGGTCATGCCTGCGGCATTATCTAGCAGGCATTCACTACAGGCAGACCTGGGGGCCTTTATTAGACCCCCGGCTGCCATTAGAGACACAGACACTCGGCGATCGTATCGGTGGGATGAGAGTGAGCTCCCTCCCTCTCTCCAAAACCACTCAGATGCGGTGCTCGCTATTGAGCACCGCATCTGAGGGGTTAAACGTGTGAGATCGATACTAATATCGATCTCACACGGCAGAGCAGGGACGCTCCCAGCCCTCAGCTGCCTCGAGCAGCTGAGAGCAGGGAGATTTGACAGCTCCCTGCTCTGCAAACTTATTCCGATGCCGCGACGTAAAAAGTCTATGGCATCGGAATAAGGCCCGTTAGTGACCGACGTAGAAACACTATGGGCCGGTCACTAACGGGTTAATGGGCCAGCACTCGCACATGAAAACAATCATCATCATCAGCTCACATGATTTCCTGGACTATAAGAAGGCCTCTGTCCTTCTGATCCTTGCCTGAGCGTTGTTTGTCATATCCAGTTTGTCTAAGCAAATGGTCTCCTAGTGTTTTCCAGTTGCAGTGTTCCCTGTTCCTGTATCCTGTATCCTGTGCTATCCTGGTCAAGTGCCATGCTGTGCTGTAGTCGTGCTGTGCTGTATCTACGCCTGTCCTGCTGCTCCACCCCTGACGTCTACCCGCTGCCTAGTCCCAGCCGAGAATGCCTTGCTACTGTCCGAGCTGCCACAGGTATCTTATACGAACTGTGGACTGTGACCTGCGCCCTGTTGGCCAGCTGCCATACAGCCAAGGCAGAACGGCCCAGAGGGTCCACAAACCCAACATGACAGTAAGTAGCACTTGAATGAGACTGTGGGGACCGCCAATAGGTTTCTGTGTTGTATAGGAAGATATATTAGTATCAGAAAGATACAAATTGCCACTTTTTAGGTCACTTGGAAGACCTCACCTTAAAGAGGCTCTGTCGCCACATTATAAGTGGCCTATCTTCTACATAATGTGATCGGCGCTGTAATGTAGATTACAGCAGTATTTTTTATTTAGAAAAACATTCATTTTTGACGGAGTTATGACCTATATTAGCTTTATGCTAATGACTTTCTTAATGGACAACTGGGCGTGTTTTACTTTTTGACCAAGTGAGCGTTGTGGAGAGAAGTGTTTGACGCTGACCAATCAGTGACCAATCAGCGTCATACGCTTCTCCCCATTCATTTACACAGCACATAGTAATCTTACTAGATCACTATCTGCAGTCACTTACAAACATATTAACGTTACTGAAGTGTCCTGACAGTGAATAGACATCACTACCAGCCAGGACGTGATGTCTATTCACAATCCTGACACTTCGGTAACGTTTGTGTGAAATTTACAGCACAGCAAGCGTAATCCCATTTTAAATGACAGTTTACAGCGTAGTCTCGCGAGATTACGCTTGCTGTGCTGTAGATTTCACACAAACGTTACCGAAGTGTCAGGATTGTGAATAGACATCACGTACTGGCTGGTAGTGATGTCTATTCACTGTCAGGACAATTCACTAACGTCAATATGTGAGTAAATGACTGCAGATAGTGATCTAGTAAGATTACTATGTGCTGTGTAAATGAATGGGGAGAAGTGTATGACGCTGATTGGTCACTGATTGGTCAGCGTCATACACTCCTCTGTACAACGCCCACTTGGTCAAAAAGTAAAACACGCCCAGTTGTCCATTAAGAAAGTCATTAGCATAAAGCTAAAATAGGTTGTAATCTACATTACAGCACCGATCACATTATGTAGAAGATAGGGCACTTATAATGTGGTGACAGCCTCTTTAAGTAATGTGTACAGTTCTAGAGACCCTCTCTCAAGAAAGGCATCTATAAAACAGAAAAAAATTTGAGGAGGTCAACTGAAATGGTTCACTATCTGGCAGACTAGATTCACTATGTTCCGGAAGGCATAGTGCCTACTGTAACATGTGTTGGAAGAAGAATAATGGTCTGGGGATGTTTTTCAGGGTCTGGCCCCTTAGAATGTAAATGATACAGCACATAAGACATTTTACACAATTGTAGCTTCCAAGTTTGTGGTAACAGTTTGGGGTTTGGCCCTTTCCTGGTACAGTAAAAAATTGTGTAGTACCGTGTTAGCCAGAGACAATATGAAATGTTAAATACTTTTGTGTCAAAAAAGACAAAAGTATAATAGGTATGATACCTTTATTGGCTAACCATAAAAGTTCTATATGCGGCTTTCAGAGCACAGAGGCCCCTTCTTCAGGCAGTTTACAAATGAATCAAATGAAACTGCCTGAAGAAGGGGCCTCTGTGCTCTGAAAGCCGCATATAGAACTTTTATGGTTAGCCAATAAAGGTATCATACCTATTATACTTTTGTCTTTTTTGACACAAAAGTATTTAACATTTCATATCGCCCTTTCCTGGTAGAAGCATGACTGTGCCCCTATGCACACAGCAATCTCCATAAAGACATTGTTGGGGGAGTTTGCTGTGGAAGAACTTGACTTGACTGACCTCAACCCCATCCAACACCTTTGGGAGGAACTGGAACGGAGATTACGAGCCAGGTCCCCTCCCCCAACATCAGTTTCTGACCTCGCAAATGCTCTACTGTATGAATTGGCAAAAATTCCCACAGATACACTCCAAAATCATGTGAAAAGCCTTCCCAGAAGAGTGGAGACTATTATAGCCACAAAAGGGCCCAACTGCATATTGACGCCCATGGTTTTGGAATGGGATGTCCACAAAGCCCATATAGGTGTGACGGTCAGGGATGCACAAAGTTTTGTCCAAATAGTGTATATTACTTTCATTTTCCATAATTTAAGACAAATATAAATCTGTGTAATTGTAAACTACATGTGAAATTTAAGGTGATGACTATAGTGCCTCAGCCTCGGGAGCAGGAGTGATAGAGTTGAACATGTGAAGGACACAACTTTTTGGGTTGTTCGAGCTCAACATACGACTGTCATTCATTTTACATAAATAATTTTCCATGTGCAAGATACAGTCAGTTTATATCAGGAAAAGCCTAGCACATGAAACAGAATCCCATACAATGAGTAAACCATTCATACGGAGACCTGCATTAGGTGTTGCTGATGTTTTTGTGGAGCTGACGTCTACGCTCTATGACATCTGCCTGTAAATGATTTTCCTTTTATTGGACAATGCTCCTGTCACTTTTAAGTGGTGTCACTAGAGTAGTCCATCTCAGGCCTGTTACACTTGTGCTTGGCCCCAGACAGTTCTCATTTAAGTCCATACTCCAAACCCAAAAAATTCCAAAAAGGAGTAAGTTCTGATTCACCAACAACAAAGTCTGGTGCCTATGATTCTTAACTAGATATATTTTTGTGGATGCTATATGGCATTTGATGTTTTCCATGATGACAGGTGTGCAGGGGTGGATACAGACAACAAAGGGCCCCTGTGCAAGAACAGTATATGGGCCTATTGCTCTCCTATAGCTCCTCATAAAGCACGCCCTAGTGTCACTCTACCAATCCACCAATAATTGTCATTAGCTCCGTCCCTTACATAAAATCTAACAGACAGTAGGAAGCTGTTTTTAAAGTGGCAGTAAACCTCCTACCTTTGGCACAACAATGCAGTAAACTACTACTTAAGTCCTTACTATAAGGACTTAACAGTGAGGACAGTATAGAGCAGGGGATTGCCTGCGACAGTAAGTCAACATTTTTATAAACCCTTTAATGCAGACCCCAAACCCCAAAAATCGACCCGAGCCCAAAGCTCTTAATTAGGACCCACGTAGATGGGCATAATGCTGATCCATTTTGTATGGATCCATAATAAGACCCAGAAATATAGCATATGTCGCGACTATGGGGTATGTTGACCCACTAGGCCGCACCGCCGGAGAAGAGTAGCAGCTGGCCAAAGTATAGTCAATAACAGTCTCTAGGACAAGAGTACCGGAAAGATGATCTGGCAGACACTCGGAGTAGCAGACACAAGGAGGACCAGACAATTGGCACAGATGACAATCGGCACAGAAGACAGTTGGCGTGGCAGATGACGCTTGATGTGGCAGATGACACTTGGCGTGGCAGATGACACGTGGCACAGAGGATGAACTCGACTCCAACACGAGACTTCACTCAGGAACAAACACTATTACTTAATACGGGAACACAGGATGCAACTAAGGGACCACTTGTTATAATGAACACGGGTAGACACAACAACGTTCAGGCAAGGAGGAAGAGGGCATTGTCCTTTTTATACAAGGATCACGGAATATGTAGTTTACAAACTCCTGAAACGTCGCTGGAGCGTTGCACAGTCCAAAGGGCATTACGAGATACTCGTAGTGACCGTCTCGGGTGTTGAATGCGGTCTTCTATTCGTCACCCTTGTGAAAACGGATCAGGTGATAGACCCCGCGTAGATCCAGCTTTGTGAAAATCTTGGCTCCACTAATCCTATCGAAGTGCTTGGAGATAAGTGGCAAGGGGTACTTGTTCTTTACCGTGATTAAGTTTAATCCACGGTAATTGATGCACAGTCGGAGTGATCCATCTTTTTTCTTCACAAAGAAGAATACGGTGCCGGATGGTGAAGAAGATTTTCTGATGAACCCCGTCTCCAGGTTCTCCTTGACATACTCCAACATGGTCTGGGTTTCAGGCAAGGAGAGAGGATAAACCCGTCTACGAGGAGGTGAAGCTTCAGGAAGCAACTCAATAGGACAATCGTAGGGACCATAAGGAGGAAGGACCTCTGCATACTTCTTGCTAAAGACATCCGCATAATTAGCATATTGTGGAGGTAGACCATTAACACCTTCAGGACTGAGACATTTTTTGATTTTTCATTTTAGCTTTTCACTCCCCGCAGTCCAAGAGCCATAACTTTTTTATTTTTCCGTCAGTAGAGTACTCTGAGGGCTTATTTTTTGAGGCAGGAGTTGTAGTTTCTATTGGTACCATTTATAGTTCCATATAATGTACTGGGAAACTGAAAAAAATAATATTTGCGGGCTGAAGTTGGAAAAACCACATTCTGAGAGCCATAACTTTTTTATGTTTTCATCGACTGAGCGCTGTGATGGTTCATGTTTTGTGGGACGAGCTGTAGTTTTTATTGGTACCATATTTTGGTATGTATAACTTTTTGATCACTTTTCATGAAAACATTTTTGAGAGATGTTTGACCAAAAAACAGCGATGTTGGTGTTTTACATTTTTTATTTTTACGGCGTTCACCGTGAACGTTAAATAACGCTGTATTGTAATATTTCAGACTTTTACGGACGCAGCGATACCAATTTCGTTTAATTATTTTATTTTTTACATTACTTTAGCGGAAAAATGGGAAAATGTTGTTTTTTTTTAACTTTTAATATTTTTTTTACAACTAAAACCTTTTTTTTCACTTTTTTTTTTACACACTTTACTAGCCCCTCTAGAGGACTTGAACCAGCGATCGTTACA